>NC_083340.1:115079148-115381536 GCF_019175385.1 Lycium barbarum | reverse complement strand
CTTTGACCATAGGAGTAAGAAGGATATTTTAGCGGGTTGGCGGTAGGAAACCGATCAATCATCGAGATAAGAATGAGGATGGTGGGGCGACACAAATGATTCAGAAATTAGTGACATAGAACAACAATTCCTATAAAGATCGAGAGATGCGATCATAGAGGGAATATAATGAAATGCAAGGAACGTGCATGGAGGACAACCTGGCCGTGACATCAAAAAGACAGATGAAGGCTTGATGAACGAGGATGGGGAGACTGTACATTGTAAGAATTCCGTGCTAAGAGCAAGAAGTAGCGAGACACTCGAAAAACTCAGATGCACAGCTGCAACACAAACGCGTAGTCAGGAAGAATTACGAGTAGGTGCGCTAAACAGGTGAAGGGACTGGTAGAGGATGGAAGAGTAGGGAATTTTGATAAAACGGTATAGTATACACATAAATGGAAGGAGAATTCAAGGTAAGAAGAATTTTAGATATGTTATAAGCAAGGTCGGTAGGAAAGACGAGGAATAAGGTATAATCGAAGACTTCATAAATGACGTGGTGACTCTCGATGTCCCCATTAACTTGCGGGTAAAAAAAAAAACGCGTTAGTCATACAGGACAGAGGTGCGAAAGGACGAAAAGAAGGTATCAAAATTGGATCTAACCCTTAGAAGTATTCCGATAGGATACAAGAGTGTAACTAGCAAAAAGGATAAATAAGGCAGACCATACGATGACAGAACCCCGACCTTAAGAAGATCGTGAAGGACGACATATAATTGTCGAAGACGATGGTTACTCAAAGGTTATGGGCGTATAAGGACCTTCTTAATAAGGGGGGAAGAACATACTAGACTTGAAAGGAGCTATGACGTTTCAAGCCCCCCCAAAGAAAGAGACTTATTAGCTCGGGCCAGAGTTCGATGCGTATTGGCATATCGGGAAGGTAACGGAAAGACGTAGAAACGAATTGACAATAAGTGTACCATGAGGAAGACATAGGGACAAAGTATGGAAGATAACTCAAGAGAGCACTTTATGCCAAGATAAACTATGATATTTTAGACCATGATTTGAATCCCTCGTATCGGGCACAAATTGCGCCGTACCTAGGTATGCAACGACATGCCCTAAAGGGTAATAAAGAGAATAAGGAAGGTCTACAAGCTAAGTTCACAAAGGATAATGGAGAGGATGACGAACCCAAAGGACACTTGGGATGATGATGACAATTATAACAAAAGCAACGATGATGGGTTGTTTGGTAATATTTCGAAGAAAGGAAGAGCGCTGCTCTTGTGAATGAAAATAAAAGAGTTCACTCGATATTAGAAAACACTTCATGGATCACTAATTATACTGAACATGAGAGCACGTGCTATGGAATCACATGAATCGTCAACGCGAAGCTATGCCCAACTATAATTGCAAAAAGGCCACATCAGAAAGCCAATAAGGAATAACGACGGATGAAGTGACCGCCGGTACAAGGAAGTCGAAGCTAGATATATATATGTTGTAAGAGAGTCCTAATGGAGTAAGAATTGCAGCTCTATGCTTCTGGGTTGTATTGCGAGATTTGAGGGAAAGGAGTTAAAGAAACAGTTGCGGCAGGAGCTCAAAGACGTGACGAGCTACAAATTTAGTTAAACTCGAATTATGAGTTGCCATAAGTGTAGTTGTACTGCGAAGGATAACAAGTGGCGAAGAAACATTTCATATATACGTATTTTGGATATTGATATAACTGGCCTTGGAAAGGAGCATAACTATTATGCTCATTAGCGACAAAGTCATGGTTGGATAAATACTTGGAATGTAAGGTTAAGAGGGATAGTGACAAAGATGTAAAAGAACCGGGAGCCGAACTAATGAACTACAAGGAGAGTCGATGCAAGAGTATGCCTAAGATCAACAGGTACAAAAAGGATAGCTCGAGATGGTATCGAAGAGATGAACACAAAGAGGGCGCCGTATATGAGAAAGGTAATTGCCCACTAACAGGGTAACAAGGAGCGAGAAAAAGAGAATACTTGCAGGACGATGAATAGTTACGGCACGGCAAGTCAAGACTACAATAATGGAGATAGAACGAGGGCGAGATAGTAGTTAAATTCTGATCCTGTACATGAGGGCAAAAAGTGGAAAAATTGACTGAAGGCAATAACAGAGTTAAGGAAGAATGAGAAGAGACTAACCCAAGTTATAGTTTAAGCAAATGGTAATCGGACCCTAGAGGAAAAATAGCAGTTCTAAAGAATCAAAGGTGATGTCGTGAGAACGAAGTGGGTTGACAATACCACAACATTCGAGGACGAATGTTTCTAAGGGGGGAAGGATGTTACACCCCGGAAAATTTCGCACTACCTAGACTGAAGACAGCTTAGTGTAAGCCCGAAAAAGAGTAAAGTTATATAGGGATTAAGGAGAAATGTTATATCATAAGGTGTAGTCATATGTATGTATGATGTGTGGAGACCAAATGGGTGAATCAGTTCATATGTCACTTGACGAAAAGCCCTCGTTGCTGTAAGCCAAGTGGGGCCCACACGCCGGAGTTTCATGAAGGACATGTGAAGAGACATATGAGCAGTATATGGAAAGTTGAGCAAGTCCTAAGAAGGACCCATAAGCCAAATATGGGCATAAGCCCTCCAAAAGGACGATTTAAGGAAACATTTTCAGATGATCTGACTTGGAGGGGTCCAAACGATATTATAAGTTTGGAATTTGGAAAAATACAAAGCATGAAAGTGACACGATATGGTCGTGGGCCCTCACACGATATCGGGATCAAGAGTTATGATCTTTTTACTGAAAAAAGGCACAGTCAGAAAATCTAACCCAGCGCGAACGCGCTGAACGATTTTTAAGTCGGTCCAAAGCAGAACCTGGACCGCTATATAAAGGGGGTAACCCCCCATTTTCTTCACTAAAAACCCCAAAAAATCTCCAAAATTCTGGAGAGTTCTCCCCAACCTTCCCACACCCACCTTTTAGCCCAAACCAGGTATAATTTTCAAATCCCGATCCGGATAGCGTATAGCAGCGTGTGGTGGCCTGAACTTAGCGTGGAAAAGTGAAGATATAGCAATATTAAAGGGAGAAAGGTATGGATATCTTGCTATTAACGTTAATCTTGGTTTATTTACGGAGAAGGAATTGTAAAATTGTTATAAAACGGGTCTGTGATGGAAAGAGGGGACAAACACCATATGGGTTGTTCTATGGGATACTTTGATATGGGAAATGATGTTATTGATGTTGGTATTGTTATTGTTGTTGTTGGTTGTTGAATTGAGAATTCGGGCTGGGCATATAAATAGGGGAAATGCTGCCGGATTTTCGGCAAAATATAAAATAGTTTGATTTGAAGCTTGGAATAAGTGTGTGATAAAGAGGCTAATGCGAATGTGAATCCTCTTAAATGTAGACTGGCGAGCTTGGACGAATAAGCGTAGCTAATAGGAGGTTGAACAGCTATGTTAAGACTCGTCCCCTTTCTTTCAAAGTCATGATCCCTATGGTATGATTTCATAAATGTTTCCGTAACCTTCTTGTCTTCCAAAGCTAAAATTCCATGGTTCTTAAAGCTTCTCTTTCTCAATTTTACTTATTGATGAAGACTCTACTTCTAAAGGCTCCAAAGTGTATGTAAAGTTACCCCTTCTTTCTTTTTGGCATGGACTACATAAAGTGAGCGAACGACGAACATACATGACTCCAATGTTTTCTAATTCTCAGTGGTGCTTGACGTGATAATTGTCTTTGATTCTCAAGTGTTGGTTTACTCTAATTATTCCATTGAGTCTCAGATAATGATTTAGTTTGCATATGGTTGCTCATGATATTCTACTCGTGCATACCGTTAATATATCATTCACCGAGTCCCGGGCCGGGTACGTAATCGTGCACAGTTTCATTGCATTGTTCACTGAGCCCTTAATAGAGGGCCGGGTACGGTATATATATGATGATATCACCGAGTCCCTCACTAGAGCGATGGGTACGGTATATATATGATGACTTCACCGAGTCCCTCACTAGAGGGCCGGGTACGGTATATATATGATGATTTCACCGAGTCCCTCACTAGAGGGCCGGGTACGATATGTATATGATGATTTCACCGAGTCCCTCACTAGAGGGCCGGGTACGGTATATGTATGATGATTTCACCGAGTCCCTCACTAGAGGGCCGGGTTCGGTATGTTATATATATGCATGACTCTCATCTCATAAGGCACAGATGCATTGATATCCTTGATTATAATACTTGTCTCCTGTCATCTTCTACTCAGACATGATCTTCATTATTGTACTTCATGCCTTACATACTCAGTACATTTTCCGTACTGACCCCCTTTCTTCGGGGGCTTCGTTTCATGCCCGCAGGTACAGCTACTCAGTTTGGTGATGCTCCGGCTTAGGACTTCTGCGCAGCTGCTTGGAGAGCTCCATTGTTCCAGAGCTTGAGTTATTTTGGTATAGACCCTTTTGACGTAGACTTTGTTATACTCTTAGAGGTCTGTAGATATATGTGGGTTGTGTATTCATGTTTTGGTCAGCTATATCGATGTAGTTCATTTTGGATACTCTTGTGTATAGTGGCAGCCTTGTCGGCTTGCGTTTTTTGTTATGTTTGGTTAGATGTGGCTTCTCAAGAGACATGTTCTTTTGATGTATGACATGATGAATTTACAACATGCTTTTACAGAGTGCCATATTGGTTTCAGTTTCAGTCTGATTATGTCTCGTGGGTCGTACATGGGTGCCCTGGTCGGGCACTAGTCATGGCCCATCGGTTTGGGTCGTGACACCATTCCTCTGGAACCGGGGGAAACTCCATCCGTTCCCTTTGGAAACGGTTCACAAATTCTCGTAGTAATTCATTATCCCTTTGGGCTATGTGGAAGATGTCCGCCTTCAGGGCCTGCACTTTTTTAGCCCCGGCTTGGGCTTTTATGAACGCATCTGCGAGCATTTTGAAGGAAGTGATTGAATGCTCGGGAAGATGGTCATACCAGGTCAGCGCCCCCCTCGATAGCGTTTCCCTAAATTTTTTCAGCAAAACGGACTCAATTTCATCCTCTTCGACATCGTTTCCTTTTATGGCACACGTGTATGAAGTCACATGCTCCTGTGGGTCTGTTGTACCATCGTATTTCTGGATATCTGGCATCTTGAACCTTTTTGGGGATCAACTTCTGAGCTGCACTTGGAGGGAAAGGCCTTTGGATGTACCTCTTCGAATCCGGTCCTTTTAGAATCGGAGGAGCCCCCGGTATCTGATCCACCCGAGAGTTATACGTTTACACCCTCCTTTCTGTTGAATCTACCCGGTTTTCCATGTTCTCGAGCATCTTCAGTACTTCGGTGGATGAACCGGCTCCTGATCCATTACTCTCGACTACCCGTGTTTCATCTCTTCTTGGTTCGGTGGCGCCGTTTGACATTTCCGGGGCTGCCTTATTATTTTTACTTTGCAGCTTAGCTATTGCAATTCCCTGTTCGGCTATGGCGGTTCCCTGGTCCTGCAACATATCAAAAATTAAACGTAAGTTAATCTCATCTGGAGTATCCGGTACTTTCCGGCCTTAGGCCCGGGATAAAGTAATTGAGTTATGAGTAGTCAAGGGATCAGTGGCCGATAAGGTGGCATTATCAGTGGCCGGTAAGGTGGCATTCTCTTGGTTAACGGTGTTCTGCCGGTTGAGGCCTTCCCTCGAATCAACAGAGTTTGGGTCGACTGGCTCTGGGTTTCGTAACCCATTATTCTCGTTTTCGGCCACAATATCGTTGTTGTTAACATGACCAGACTGTCCGCTGCTTGCCATTTGTCCGTTTTTTGGTAGAAATTAGCAGACGATTCCTCAGTCAAACGGCTAAAAGGAGGTAGAAGCTAAGATTAAAAAACCACTATTATCCTAGCCCCACGGTGGACGCCAAACTGTTTACCCCAAATTTAGGTAACAGTTGAATTTGTAAACGAGGTATAGTATATGTGGATGAATTTTAATCTACTTTTGGTTGAGATGAAATATATACGAGTTCGTGTGCTATAATATGTAAGTATGACTACATATGTTAATGCCTTGAATAAGTATGTCGATATTGGTGATTAAGCTAAAGTATATATGTATATATATATTTATGGCGATGTATTGTATTTAGTGGATAAAGAAAGCCAAGAACACCGTAGATCCGGACCAAAATCAGAGAGGGAGAGAGGGAGTTTCAATAAAAACTTCTATGACAATGTTCTACTAGATCTGAAAAAAGCCAACCCCTAAAAGTAGGGAAATGTACTCTATTTGTAGTTTTGCCTCATGGGCCTTACATACAATACAAAGCCTTTTCAGAATAAAGAAACCCTAAAAGAATAAGGTAGGACCGTACGGTCTGACACCCGTACGGTTGTCAGTGCAAAATGACAGAACGGTCTTGACGCGTGGCAGTTCTGCAACTGGTTAACCGAACCAACGGCTACATTCAGTTCGAACATAAAGAAAAAGGACTAACGGCCATGAGAACTTGACTTGGAGAAACCGGACTAATGGCAACGCTGAGTTTGGTCCAGAGACACCGGACCAACAGATTTATTTCTCTTTTCTCGAATCAGCCACATCTGGTGTAATCCCCTCAGTCTGAAGAAAAGACCAATCATACTCGCGCTCATTTGGTCCTACCCTCGGCCCCCAGGCTCACCGGTCTTGCATATATCCGGTTTTTACCGTATACAGAAGTAGTTCTTTTCGTAGTTCTTGAAGAAATAGGTAATAATTAAGGAGAAACAGATAGATAATCCTCTTTCGTATATATATATATATATATATATATAGACACACACTGTTTTGGTATACAATATACCTCATACGTACCTTTTCACCTTCCATGCATACTTCACTAATAACCACTTATTTTTAAATAAACATAGACACGCACCGTTTTCATAATCATACACATGCATACATTTATTATATTCATTTTTAAAAACTGATTGGTGTAATTCACTCTAGGAAGTTCTTTTGGTAGTTCTTGAAGAAATCGGTAATAATTAATGAGGAACAGATAGATAATACTCTCTAATGTTAGATAAATTAAGTTGAAGGATTGTCTTCAAACAGGCTCTAGGGGTGCGTAAAACCTTCCTCTCGGGTTAAATAAAATCCCTTTCTAGAATCTCATAATTTTCGCAGTAAAAACGGAGTAGACGCATGAATGCATATAGCAGCCTATTTGGATTGGCTTATTTTAGGTGCTTTTTAGCCAAAATGGCTTTTAAACACTTTTGTAGTTTCTGGGTAAAATAAAAGAGTGCTTTTAAGCACTTGTTTTTAAGCCAAAACAATAAAAATAAGCCAAAAGCCATAAGCTAGAATTCCTAACTTAACGGGCTCCAGGTTTCCTGATTTCCCTTAGAAAATTAAGTGGAGACTCTAACTCTTTAAAAACTAAGTAGAAGAGCGGGGAAGTTGCAAACCATTTTGGACTCATTCAAAATAGGGCGCTACATTCAGTACAGTATTAAAAGGACAAAATATATATACCCTTTGTTGCTTTCATGCGTTGTATTTTTAAGACTTACCCTATGAGGTATGACGGCAGGACAATATCTTGCTGGGCTATATGCTCACCCTTGCTGTTGTTTCTCTTTGTACAAATCCTTGATCTAGTATTGTAGCGGTTCCTTTCTGATTGGTTCGAGGCAGTGGTTTTGTTCAGTTGAGTCAACCGCATTCTGATCGTGGTGGAACCTCTACTCTATACATCTTCTTTGTTTTTGTTATTATCGGGTTGTGTCCTCAGACTCTTGTATTCAGATTTATATTAAATGCTCCTTCACTAGTCTATGAGAGATGAATTTTGGGGTGTGTTCGGTATGGAAGAAAACATCATTTTTCGCAATTTTCTCATGTTCGTTTGGTCAAAAATTTTGGAAAACATTTTCTTTAGGAAAACAAGTTCGTCAAAAATGGGGAAAATGACTTCCCTAATAAAAGTAGGAAAAACAAGTCCACAAGTGCATTTCACCAACCACCCAACCCACCCCAACGACCAAACCCCAACCACCCCACCCCCACGCCCTGCCCCACCCCACCCCCACCCCTCTAACTCCAAAAAAAGTTTTTTTATCTGGTTTTTTGCACCACCCACCCCCAACCACTCCCACAACCCATGCACCACTCCCCCCAAGCCACACCCTAACCCAACCTCCTCACCCCCCACACCCCTCCCCCCATTTTTTTAAAAAACATTTCTTTTGGGTTTCTACACCACCACATCCCTCCCCCCCCCCCCCCCCCACCATCCCCCACTCAACAAACCCCCAACCACTCCTCGCACCCACCCCTAATTGTTTTTCTTTTTTTCTTAATTTTTTTTTAAAGTTTCTTTTTTCTTTTTTTCACCCCACCCACCCCCCTCCCGACACCCTACCACCCCCTTCAATTTTTTTTTAAAAAGTTTTCTTTTTTTGATTCTCTACACCTACCCCCCTCCCCGCACACACCCCCTACCCCTCCCGAATTTTCTACTTCCTATTTAATTTTACCTTTTATTAAAAAATTATAAAAATTAAAAGTTTGCTTGGTTATTGGAGGGGTTGGTGGGGTGTTGTGGTGGTGCAGAAAACCAAGAAAAGAAAATTTAAAACTTCAAAAAAAAATTGGGGGGGTGGGCGGGTGGGTAGTGGTAGGGGTTGGTGTGGTATGGTTCCACGCGGGCGGGGGGGGGGGGGGGGGGGGACGTGGTTGTTTAGAAAATCTAGAAAAAAATTTAAAAACTTAAAAAAAATTGGGGAGTGGGGGTGGGTGGTTATGGGTGTTGGTGTGGTATGGGTCCATGCCGGGGGGGGGGGGGGGATGTGGTGTTTTAGAAAATCCAGAAAAAAAATTTAAAACTTCAAAAAAAAAAAAACTTAGGGGTGGGGGGTGGGGGTTGGTGTGGTATGGGGTGGTGGGTTTGGGGTTGAGTTGTGGGGCTTGGGTGGGTATTTTCTTGAAAATGTTTTCTACCAACCAAACGAACATGAAAAAATAAGTAAGAAATTCACTTATTTTCCGCTACCCAAACGAACATGAGAAAATAAGTAGAAATTCACTTATTTTCCAGGAAAACATTTTCCTCCATATCGAACACACCCTTGATACTTAGTTGTTTTAGACTTGGACACATTATCGTGTTATTGTTGGTGGTGGTGAATATTCTGTATTTGTTGGATTTTTGCTTTATTGATTATAGAGACTTTTGGGATGCTCTTGTTATAGGGAAAAGTCTATCAAAAATTTCATTTATATTTGGTATTAACTAGGATGAATTTTGGTTCATTTTGCATGAATAGTTGCTCTCTAAGTGTCAATCATGACCCTTGAATTCTGGGTCGTAACATGAGGTTGTTTGATTTACTGTAGAAAGCAAAGGGCAAAAAGGAAGGCGGAGGAAGCGAAGGGGGAGGAGGGCGGAAACCGGGAGGTACCTTATGTGATTAAGATGATTTATAGATATGCTATTAATATACAAGATATATAATCTAATATATACACAACATAACAACTGTATGTTCAATACATATATGTGGGATGTCTTATGTGTTTGGATAATAGTGTTGGGCTGAATTTCTTTGAATGATATTTGTAAGTTTAGGTGCCCTCTAACCATATGCTTCCTTTTCCCCTTTGCATGAACACTTCGCAGAGACTCTGTGGTTGTAGATAGAGTTTATCGATCTTGTACTGTCACACTTATGGGGTATGGCACTTGGGTTGACTTAGTGATTCTAGACATGGTAGATTTTGATGTCATCCTGGGTATGAGTTAGTTAGCTCCTTATCATGCAATTCGGAACAGTCGCTGCTTATGAGGCCCGCTTCCATTCTCTGTCTCATTACGCTCTCCAACTTAGGCCTACTGAGGAACAGAGAGGAGATTTGTGAAAGGGTTGAACACTTCTCTCCAGTTGTCAGCTCTTCAGCTTGCGGCCTCAGGTGTTTCTTTCCAGGAGGTGGTGGATCATGTTAGGACTGTTGAAGGTGTTAGGCAGGATGGTTATAATAAGTACGCAGAGAAGAAGGGCCGAAAGGGTGGTAGTTTCAGTGGCTCTTTCTCCAAGGGCCAGAGTTCCTAGGTCAACTCGGGACGCCTTGTTCAGTCAGCCTTGCGGGCTTTAGTTGGAGGCCCATCAGGGGCCAGTCAATACTATTCTAGTCAGCCAGGGGGTTCGCAGGCTAGAGTTCCAAACTACGGTGGTTATTTGGCTTATTTAGTTTCTGTTTAGCATCCGACGCTAGACCGCGAATGCTTTGAGTGTGATGAGACAGGGCATTTCAATAGAAATTGTCCTAGACTTAGACGGGGTGGCCAGGGTGCAGCGGGCCGTATTTTTTCTGATTCGTATTTGCACTTGCCTCATTTAAAAAGGAAAGTGTTCTGGAAAAGTACGGTTATCAATCGTACCGGGAAAAAAGAAAAAATATAATTCTACGTGGATGGTGCTGTAAATGGACTTTATTTTAGAGTCGCCACCTAATTTTTAGGAAATTAGGAAAACCAGTTCGAAAAGGGTTCATTTAAAACGGTTAAATTTTAAAAGAATCCTAATCTAACCAAAGTTCGGGTAAGAGTTCTGATGATCCCCCGGGGAAGGTGGTAGGCACCCCGGTATAAAGGATCCGTAAAATACGGTTGACCTACGGGTTGTAATAGTATGGCTTTGTAGATATAAATTGTTTATAGTGAAAAAACTGTTTCAGTTTATATTTCCACAACAAAAAGTTAGTCATTCATGCAAAATATATCACATTTCGAGAAACGAAAGTGGTAGAGTTTTGTCCAAAAAATTGGGCGTTGGGTTTCGGACTAGAACACCTAGGTTAACTCTCGAAGGCCTTTAACCTAGGTAAAACACCACGTAAGCCTACCCGAGTTTTAGGAAAAGGTTTTTTAGTTTAGATTTTAAAAGAGTTTTTATTTTTTAGTACATAAAATAGTTTAAGGCATACTATCATTATCCATATTTTAACCATATTTTACATTTTTTTGGATTTTTAGCCCATTCTAGTCCAAAAATAGTCCAAGTCCAATTTTTGCCCAAATGTCCACATGCACAGTCCATTAATTATTTTTGTCATTTAAGTCCATACAATTTATCAAGTCATTTTTGTCCAAAATAAGGATTTGCATTCAAAGAATGTCCATTTCTTTTATCCGTAAAGTAGTCTTAGTCTCAAAAATCATTTGCACGTTAACATTTATTGAAAATTAATTTTTATAACTTAAAAATGGTTTTGGCAACTCTAAATTTCATGACCATTTTTAAAGGGTTCCAATAAACACATTTCATCAATTTTCTAAGTAAATAATATGAGGTAAAGGGGGTCGGAACTACCAAGCCCAACAGAAATAAATGCAGTTTTAAACTTATCCTTTCCAAATCTGCTCTAATTGCTCAGCCCGTCCATAATGAGGTTTACTCGATCTAAGTGAGTTGGTGGGCCTCGTTGGACCCACCAATGAATGGGGAGGTTTACCAATAAAAGGGTATAAAATACATTAGTATCTAATCTTAAGGACATAAATTAAATTTACGAGGCCAAAATTTAAATTACAACACAACTGGGCTGAGCCCATAACTAAATAAACGAAAAAGGGACAAATATGTAAAAAGGATTGAACCAGTGTACAAGCCCAACTGGCCCAACTTTTGAAATCATGCGAGAAATTTTCTAAGTGTTGAACCATGATATACATGGTATACTAGGTGATATACTCATATGTAGAGAGCAAAATCCCTTAAGGAGACATACCCTCTATATACCTGATATACACTATATACTTCTTCCCCAAATACCATATTTGAACTGCTTACGAAATCCTCAATCTTCCCAGCAAATGTCAAAGGATTTTCAAAGTTTATACTACTCAAGATTTAACTGACAATTAAAGAAAATACACAGTCAAGATCCCAGTTTCAAGATAACAAATTCAAGTAGGAGCATCAAGAGGCAATCCAGCCAGCACAAGAAAAGAAGAAACAAGCAATTTCAAACCAACACAAGTTACTTATGAACCAGTTTCAAAACACTAATGCAAAGAGCAATCTTTAAAGTCAAGACATGATCAATTTAGACTAGAGTGGGACAATTTTAATCCAGTTTTTTGACAGACTTTCTCCTCCCCAACTTTCTTTTTCTAAAGAAAACTTGTAATCACAGGTTTTTACTAGTCTCACTTAGACAATTACCAAGTCACAAGCAAGGTTTACAATATGAGTTCAATAATCAACCCATATTTCATGAATTCAGAGATACTAGTGGTTCAAAAATAGTGCACACAGAGTCTCTAGGCACAGATCAGGGCAAGCTAAAACAAGCCAAAAGTGACCAGTTTTTGTAAGGCATTCACAGATCTAAAATAAATGTAATATCAAGTCTCAATCTGTTTCAACACCTTATGAAGCCAATGAAGGCAATTGTCAACTACACCTATAGTTTTGGAGCTTAACCAAGTGAAAACACTTACACAAATTCCAATTGATCTCAAGTATAACCCTAATGAAAGAAACAACAATTCCAGACAGAGAATTGCATCTGGATGATCATGGAGAAGTATTCCTATAACACAACATCTTCCCTCAAAGAGAAAGGAACAAAATTACGATATTTCCTATTAGTGTTTCTTAATTAGTCAAGTATATCAGTCCAAACAAGATTCAAAGAGGGTTTTAGATAGTATCATAGAGGTTTCAAGGTGAGATCACACACTAGATGAAGATGAAGCTGAGAGAAGCACCCAGACTAGACAATCAAGGGCAATTTCATCTTTCCAAAATGCTTATAGTTTTCTTTTTCAAATTCTTGCAATCAATTTTCCAGAACAAAAAAAGTTTACAGTCTAGACTTAGCATCTTTTCAATCATTTTTTTTAAAACAAGTTCTCAGATCCTAAGTGTCAAAGAAAGACAATCAACAAGGGGGAGGTGAGGCAAGTAAATACACCAATGGTCTGAATAGTTCACACACACAATCATAACAAAACTCTAGATAGGAGCATCCAACAGTTCAAGTAATTCCAACAGGTTCAAGTGCAAGTTTTTGGTCTTAAATGGCATGGAGGAAATAGGATCATATAAACAGAACCACCAAGCAAATAGGGAAGAGAAGAGGAACAAGGATATGAGCCACTCATGATTACTACCTGATTTTACCTTTCCTCAACTTATCAAATATTCTAAGTTAAACTAAATTCACAGAAGGTGTTCAACAAAATTATTGCACATTGAACTCAGTAAATAGATTATAAGATCATCCAAACAAGTAAGGAGGAAAAGGTCAAGATATGAACCAAGCAAATGCAGTATTCAACTCTTCAAAATGTTCACAGTTTCGTACTTTAAGTTCTCATGATCAATATAACATCAGTCAAAGAAACAAGCTAACAGTATCCACAAATACAGAGCACTAATCAATATTTTCAATTCTCCTTAGCCTATTTTTTTATAAGATTCTGGGATGATGAGAAGTAAGAGATATATTTACATCTCCAAATTTAGCCCAAGACTAAGCAGAGAATCAAACAGTCTTAAATCCAAAATAGGCTACAAGAACCAGTATTTAACATAGTACAAAAAGCAGGTTTTGTGACAAATTATAGTTCAAATAGGACATGATCTACTTAGCCTAAAAGAGACTCCACAGAATTGACAAGGCTCTCAAAACATTGCAATTTTAAAGCTGAAATGCAGGTTCCACAAACTCAGTCATAGACAAAGTTTTCTATTCAAATTCAGTTGGTTTTAGGAGATTCAACGATGAAAATAAACAAAGTTACTCCTAGGATCCAAACCTAGACTAGTGTCAAAAATCATCCGAGCAATGTACATCTCTGAGGTTTAAAAAAAAAGCATTTTTTAGACTCAAGCTATTCCAAAAACTCACAAGACATCCTCCTAAGTTAACTAAGTGAGACAGTTCTACTAGTTCTAGGCAGTTTCAAGTAGGGACAAATAGGAGAAAATTGTGATTCAATATTTCAAATCCAACAGCCTGTTCTAAGTTGCATTGCAACATTTAGCAAAAAGTCACATAGAAGTAGTTTTGACACAAAAATAGGTCTTATTCAGTTTTGGATTTTCAGATTCAGGAAAGGCAAGCAAACTGCAAGTTACAATATAGCATATAATCATGGTTTAAAATTCTACAATCAAAATAGGTTCACTTCCAACATCTTTTAGTCTTTAAAGGCCATACTTGGCTAATAACAGTCTCAATTTTCATAAGATAAGTTCAGAGGAGTGTCAAATTATAAGTGGGAGCAAATAGTAACATTCGGAGGCAATTTCCATCTTAAATGGATCACAATGGTCCCCAAACAACACCTAGATGAACACAGTTTGGTCTAGATAGCTAATTTCAATGTAAGTTTCCATTTTTTAGTCACATGATCAGATAATTTTCTACAGACATTATACCAAACTACAGAAATTTTAAGGCAAGGGACATAGAGGGTGTGTGATCTCTATTCTAAGTCATGAAGATGCATTAGGAGTAAAGCACATTTCAGATTGTACAAGGATAGGTTAAACAAGTTCATATTTTAAACCTATTTTTAAGTAAAAGAGGGACAGAGTTGCAATTCAGTGAAGTTTTGCACCTTTAAAGCCATTTTCAAGTTCTAACTATGCAAATCTCAGATGATGGAAGTATAAATTCCCCATAGAATGATGAAAACTCATTTTTTAGCAGATACAGATTTCAATATTCAACCAAATTCTCATAACAATTCCCAGGTTTCAAAATCTCTACAAGACAGACATCAAGTTCCATTTTTTATTCCTATTAAACTACTCAAACAAGATAGCAAGTCAATTCTAAGCTATTCAGTTTTCATTTTCAAAACAATGTAAACAAAGCTTCAAATTAATAAACTAGATTATGGTGATGACATAAGATCATTTTCACAGAGGAAAAAAAAATTGTAAGTACACCAATCCAAATCAAGCTATCAAGCACTAGGCACTAGTGTTTACCATTTTTAGCATTTTGACAGCAGAGAAAGTAACAGACCATAAACATCAAACCAAAAAGCAATTTCAAGATATTTGGTCTTTTAAGCAACACTTCATTCAAGTTTTAAACAAACAACTTCATGACTTATTTTTGAAGGAAAAAACTTTACTAACTTAAAACAGTTTTCAGCATATCAAACAAGTATACCCTCTTAAGCAACTAACAAAAAATCATATCCAACTACATATGGGCAAAGTAGAGTCTAGAAACTAAAATAAACCATAGGAGTAATTCCCAGATTTCAGAACAACTATGTCTTACCCAAAATCATAGCTAAATACTCCTATCCTATCAAATCAGTCTCCAAAATCACCACAGCTTCAAAATACAAAGCTAAAAAGAAAGCATGAGATTACAATTTCAAATATAGATTATGGCCAACTAAACTTCTTGAACTAAACATCTAACTAGCTACCCTTAAAATAAACTTTAAGAAAACCTTAGACCCCCATATTCAGTTGTTTCTTTCTATTCTTCAAACTAGTAAGTTATAATATCTATTTAGCATAACAAAATCTAACACTTAGCTCATTTTATGACTTTGAATAGTAAAACAAGCATAGAAATAACAAAATTTAGTACTAGACTAAGCATTTATGGCATTTCAAATAGTAAACAAGTTTAAACAAAGCATAATCATGGCTGTAAATAGGAATAAGGATTAGAATAGGATTTACCTTTTACAACCTAAAGACCAAAATATGATTGAATCTTCAAACTTCAAACCACTAAACCATTTTGATCCTCAAAAATCACCTTTCTTTATCTTTTACTTCTTGTATATCTAGATATATTGAATAGATATTCCTTATAAAAACTGTTTTTCATACATATATTTCTTGTATCTTTCTTATAATTTTAGCCTATGCTTTTCTAAATTTCGAAAAAAAAGAGTCTCCCTTCCAATTCCTCAACTTGCTATTTATAGACCTTTCCAAATTAGGGAATCCTAGGATAAAACATACATTTCTATCCATCGACCATACTAGACCTTTCGGACAACAACCCCTTTATATCATCATAGGCATCTATGCCACATCAATGTACATAGGCCGACGAGGCCAACAAAATGGTATACAAAATATAGGCCGACAAGGCCGAGCACATCTAACCACATACACATGTCTACGAGCCTCTAAGAAGAGTATAACATATCACATAAGCGGGATAGGACCCCGATATGCCCATAATTATGTACACAAAAGAATAAGTACCCAAAAGCTATGGCTCCGAAGGAAATGGAGCTTTGCTGTGTAGTCTCTGAGAATGTAGCTATGGATCGAGCCTGCCTCCCTGTGCACCTGTGGACATGACGCAACGTCCACAAACAAAAGGACGTCAGTACGAAGAATGTACTGAGTATGTAAAGCATAGTCAATATCAATATAGAAGCATATATAACAACATAAGAAATAGCATAGGATGGGAAATGGCAATATCATCGTCATATTCACTTACTTGCCTTCCATAGGAACTTTCCCTTGCTAATACACATTTGTGTACATACATCACTATCCGTACTCCACCATAATACCTGTACCATATTTGTGCTCGTATTCGTATACATGCCCTCATTCACATTCATATACATGGTCATATCATATTCGTAATCATACCATATACATAATCATGTCATACATATAGCATTTACATAACATACCCGACCACGTAGGATCGGTGTTTCACGTACCCGATCATATATGGGCTCGGTGATTATACATACCTGGCCAACCAAGGCTCTGTGTTACACATACCTGGCCCTACCAAGGCTCAGTGTTGTCCATACCCAATTGCAGTGGTGTGTGTGCGCGCTACATAAATGTACATACATATACATCTATACATATACTACCCGACCATATAAGCTCGGTGTTCCATAATAGTCATACATATACACAATAGCACATAAGCATCTTTACTTTTAACCCCATTATCATAATCATCATCGTTATTATCATTATAGCCATCATCAATACCATTATCACTATCATCATCATTCATTTCTTCTACTTTAATAGGCCTACTCGTCATACGAGGAACTTAGTACAATCGTAGTGTATCAAGAATCATGAGCTTACAAGCTCGGAAGATCAAATCATTTAAAAGACAACATACTCGTATAGAGGATTTAGATGTTTGGCCAAAGAACCATGCCTTATGAAAAAAGGGTTAGCCTTACATACCTTTCCGTTCGACTATTTATCGCTTGTACGTTCCCCTTCAACGATCGCGTTTCTACCTTCATTAAAGTCATACTATCATTAGAATCGATAGCTAGCATCTATGACTAAAACTAGAGAAAATCGGATAGCATCTCCTCCATAACGTATCTCAACTCCCAAACGTCAATAATAAATTCACGATGCCATAACAATAGCCATTACTCATTCACATTATCCATACTTCCAGACTTACATTCAATTCATCCATATCCATGGCCATAACACACACAACGTCCATTTACATACATTGTTCATCTCATGTTCTCAACATCATTTATATCATATTCACATCACAATACATCAAGACCGATGGCTCAATTCGTACTATTTCTCAAAATGACACCATTCCATATTCATGACTCATTTTTCTATACCCTTCTACAATCCAAGTATTTCAACTCTTAACTACCTTAAACAACATAGAAATATCATGAATCTTACCTTAAATGTTGTAGGAACAAGCTTTAGTTGATAATACTCCACTTTGAGCAAAACCCTAGTTTATCTCCATTTGGATTTCTTGACCTTGGATGATCTTGATGGTTTTCTTGCACTTGATTCCCTTGATTTATGTTGTTGACCACCAAATATCCTTGAATTCTTGTGGAATATATGTAGAAAGATGTTCTAGAGAGAAGGGGTGTGATGTAGAAGTGAAATGAAATAAGCCTTGGTCCCCTTATTTAATGACTTAAAAATCTGATTTGAAGTGCACAGTGGTCGTAAACTTGGTTTACGGTCCGTATTCCAGTTTACGGACCGTCCTTTGTGGTCGTATTTAATCATAACAGAACCAGAAAATCAGGCTGGGACATGGTGATTTACGATCATGGTTTACGGGCCGTAAACCACTTTACGGTCCGTATTCCAGGTCATATTTAACCATTTGATCATTTGGCAGAAAGTTTGAAGTTTTGGAAGCCACAATACGACATGGCAGTTTACGGACCGTATACCACTTGACGGTCCGTATTTCATTTTACGACCACTGGCCAAAGTACAAATCTGCAACTTTTTCTCATTTTCAGAACCTATAATTATTCATTATGGAGCATAGCCTATCTCTTATTGCAATTGCCTTCGGAATATTACTTAGGGTCGTCAAGTGTTATTTCTTACTCGCGGAAACATCGTACGCTCGTACTAATCACTAGTTCATTCACTTGCGTACCAACGGAAGATTTTTTCGAGGTGTAACAAAGATTCTCCACATAGGACATCAAAATCCAACCAATTTGTACCCTAAAATCTATCCAATAAGCAAATAAAAACCTGAAAAATCAAAATAGTACAAAATAGCTTGTATTCCAATAGTATAGGTGTAATAATTAGTAAAATGGGATAAAATCTCTAATTCATGTACCTCAATTTAGGGAATTGCCCCAGGTTTTGATTTTGTGGTGCTAAGGTGCACAAGATGGCTAAGGGTTCGTGACCCTACCCATGACAAGCTTAACCAAATCAAACCCGAGTAACATCATAGTTCTAGGGGTTAATTTAGATAGCAAAACGAATATTCGAAGGGAACTGAACCTGAAAACCATGAAAACACATGGCTAAGATAAAAAAAAACCCTCAAACAATTAGCGAAAATAAGCCCAAAATCGCCATGAATCGAAGGTGCGATCAGAACCCTAGCGATTCGCCTCCATCGCTTGAAAATGGGTGGAGGGTGACGGGTGGAGTGAAAATGAAGTGTGTGTGTGTGTGGGGGGGGGGGGGGGGGTGGAAGTTTATTTTAATAAACTTCCATCCCCTTTTCTTTTAAAATATTCCCCACCTTAAGTTTTAAAAATATTTAAGTTAACCCCCCCCCCCCCCCCCCCCCCCCCAAATTTAAATCAATTAAAGACCATATGTTATATAAATACACATATCGCTAAATAAAATAATTATTTAGGCTAGTTAAAATTTAAAACTCGTAGATTCAAAATATTAGCTTTAAAACGAGCCTAATATTGACATAGTTCCGGGCATTATTTTAAAATGTGAAAAATGCAGTCAAAATGAGCCCTAATTCATACGTCGATTTAATTAGCAATTTTCCCGAGTTAGATGGAGCGAGATACATATCTTCTTTTCAAATAATATTTGTGAGAGTAAATAGCTCGGAATGTTCTTATAATTGTCAATTTTTATGAAATAATAATAAACTGTCAATTTTTCAATTTTCTCGGGATTTTGATTTTTTTTAAAAATCGAAGGAAGTATCCTTACTCCGTCTTTGACTCAGGAAATTCGAAACTTAAAATACACAATTTATGAGGTGAAAATTAGGTGTCAATAACTTCCCCTTTGGAGTTCGAGGATGGCAAGGGCATCCTTGAACTACGAATTTTGACAAACCTAATTTTTACCGAATAAATAGAAGATTACAACTCTCTTTGTGTAAAATTTCGAAAGTATGGCTGGACCCTGATTTCTGGGCTTCCTACATATCTTAGGGTACATGAGAATTCAGGCCATTTGTAGTTCTGACTCCATGAGGACTATAAAGTAAAGAATTTCGTTAAACTATCTCGGGATGTCCCGGAATAATTATAGGAATATGGCCGATCCTCGAAACTTGAATAGTCTACATATCCCTGGCTTTGGGAATCAGGCCAATTATAGTTCGACTCAATAGCGCAAAAAGGAATATCTCTTTATATGGGAATACCTTAGACTATTTCCGGTTGAAAATCCAAACCGGAAGCGGTTTTGAAAAGGATTTATTAGGGTTTAGTTGCTTGAAGTGATGTTTCAATCCTGGTGTAGAAAGCTTGACTTTCATACACACATTTTTGGCTGGTTTCCCAAGAAAAGATTCCACGTATGCTCCGCATGTTCTGAATCTGGCTTTTTGCTTCTGTCCTCAGTAGGTTTTAGCCATCTCCAAGTGCCGAGTCCTGCGTGTTAGTGATTGAATTTTTTTTATCTTTATTGTAAACGTCATACCTATGCGGCATTCTTGCCATCTAGTTTTAAGGTTAACTCCGTCATTTTCTATCATTTATCTGGCTCTCGGTGAACGTTCATCCGTCTTTTCTTCTTTCCCCATAAGTGTGTGCTTTCGTGAATGTATATTTTTGAAATAATTTTGGATAATAATCATGATACTTCAGTTGGCTATTTTCTCGCTATTTTCAGATGTTTTCACTGTTTAATGATAACTTCTGTTGTGATCTGGGTCGGGCTATACTGTATTCTTGTGAAAGCTTCACACCCCAGTCCGGTTGTCGTTTTCGTAAGCAGGATGTGTCACGACCCAACCGGAGGGCCATGACGGGCAACCGGTGCTAACCTACCCGAGCACCTCTTATCGTACATTCACATTCACATTCACATCTAGGTGGGCCACATGGCCTACGCATGATTTCTATACATCAATAATACTAATCTCATTGGGCAATGACACATTCATATCATCATCAATAACTATTCCCATATCTATATACACAAGCCGACGAGGCTAATAAAAATAATATATAAAATATGAGCCGACAAGGCTATAAGACATCTAACCATACACAACTGTCTACGAGCCTCTAAGAAGAGTATGTAACATTATATAGACGGGACAGGACCCCGCCATGCCCATATATATACAAAAAAGAATAGTACCCAAAAGCTACAGCTCTGAATCAAATAGAGCTCCTCTATGCAGTCTCTGAACAAGCAGTCTATGGGTCGAGTCTATCTCCCTGTCCACCTGCGGGCATGATGCAGCGTCCACAAATAAAAGGATGTCAGTACGAATAATGAACTGAGTATGTAAAGCATAATTAACATCATAATAGAAGCATAATGAATGACATGAGATAGAGAAGTTATAAGATAATGAAGCCACTTGTACCTCTAGCGTTGTTAATCTCATTTACTTACCTCTTTTTCTATTGGGGATCTTCCATTTCATATATTTATACTTGTAGTAATATCGTAACCGACTATAGAGATTTGATGACTTACTTACCCGACCATAATAAGGTTCGGTGCTATACATACCTGGCCCTACCAAGGCTCAGTGTTATCCGTACCCAACTGCAGTGGTGTGCGCGCGATAGGTAACATACCCATAAGCTCGGTGTTACATAATAGTCATACATACTTAGACACGTATACATAAGAGTCCACGAGTATCATCAATATCAATACCATCATCGTTTTCGTTACATCTATCCTTAGAGGATCAACTATCATATGAGGGAGAGAATATCATCGTGAAAGTATCGAGGATCATGAGCTTTAGTACTTTAGAGATAGAGTCATTTGGAAGACATTATGGAACTCATGAGAGGGTATATAGCAAGGAATCATGCCTCAATGAAAGAAGGGTTAGCCTTACATACCTCTTTGTCTTCTTAACTACTTAACGTTCACCGTCGAAGCTTGAACAATCCACATTTAGAAGGATTCATACCATGGTTAAGCCTTAATGATCCTCTTAAATTCAAACTAGAATAATTCATGATCTAATTAAAATTGGGTAGCATTTACACTATTTTGTCAACTTCCACCATATTACAAAAAAAATCCCAACAACCACAATAACATCCACAATATCATAATCAAGTAATCACATTCCATTGAGCCTTCAAAATTCATTCTGATGCTCAACTTATACTAACAACTTCATACCCATTCGTAGCACGTTTTCATACAACGTTTACTCATCTCTATTACTACCTTCCATAACAAGATTATACCTATATCATACTAAGAATCATGACTCAAGTTAGCTTACTACTCAAAAACATCATAAAAGTTACATTTAGCCCTCATTTTCTACTTTCTTCTTCTACCCAAGTTGTTCAACAACCAAGCATCCATGATAACATGAAATAAGCATGAAAACTAACAATTTATCTCATAGGAATGAGACTTAGAGCATTTATCAACTTATGTGAAAACCCTAGCTTCAATACCCAAGAATTTCTTGTAGCCTACTAACCCTAGCAAGACTTCTAACACATGAGTACCTTGATTCTTGTCTCTTGATCTTTAGTTTCTCTTAGGCTGAAATGTAATATACTTGGAGAAGGGTTTTGGAGGTCTCAAGACTTGAGGAAATGTGGGAAATGAAATAAAAGAACAAGTGGCATCTATTTATACAAAAATTTAAAAAGCTGCCCGATGGACTTATACGAACCACTTATATGGTTAAGTGGACCGTATAAAACCACCAAGAAAATGTCCCTTTCTATAAAGGTGATTTTATACGGACCCCCCTTATACAGACCGTATAAAGTTATACGGACCGTATAAGTGGTCGTATAACTCACAATTATCCGGAACTTTCTCTCGTTGATTCGTTTGACTTCCAATCCTTGTGGAACCTTCTTGGCACTTATGTATCACTTCATTAACCATACAATAGGCCCTATAGCATCCCCTCAAGATATTTCTAAAAAAACATTAGCTGAATTATAGCGAAAACATTTCCGAACACGACTTACATTTCACTTCCTTCAACAAACTAAATTTCGCATATTCATTGACTTAAAAATCTTATAGTATGCACTTTAAGCTATCTAATACTCTCCTTAATCTCATAAGAATTTCACGTTCATCTTAAGCTCGCATTGGTCTAATTTCTAGGCAACAAATCTAAAATTTCGGAGGTGTAACATTCTTCCCCCCTTAGGAACATTCGTTCTCAAATGTTTGGTTCTTGGAGATTCTATAAATATTTCGCCAGAGTTTCCCCTATAATATAGCACTACCATCCTACAACAACAACCCAAATTAAATCTCCTCACAGGGCTACAACAACAACATCAATAACCATGGCCACACACGACCAGGAAGGCATCAAGGAAAGCACTACATACCTAAGGATAATGGCGTCTCTGCCTGAGTCTCCTCTGAAGGTGAAAACAAATGCGGGTACCTAAACTTCATGTCTTCTTCGGCTTCCCAAGTCATTTCCTCTCTATTATTATTCCTCCATAAAAATTTAACTGAAGCTACATCTTTAGTTCTGAGCTTCCGTACTTGCCTATCTAGAATGGAAATGGGGACTTCTTCATAAGACAATTTTTTGGTAACTTGGACATCATCTATTGGTACAATTCTGGAAGGATATCCGGTGCACTTACGGAGCATCGATACATGGAAAACTGGGTGAATTGACTCCAAATCAGAAGGTAGATCTAATTCGTAAGCCACTTGGCCTACCTTGCGTATAATCTCATAAGGTCCAATGTACCGGAGGATAAGCTTGACCTTTTTGCCAAATCTCATGACACCCTTCATTGATGACACCTTTAGGAATACCCAATCTTTCACTTGGAACTCTAGGTCTCTTCGACGATTATCTGCATAGGATTTCTGACGACTCTGAGCTGTTAATAGTCGATCCTGTATAAGCTTGACTTTCTCTATAGCTTACTGGACCAAGTCTAGTCCTATCAATTTAGTCTCTCCAACTTCGAACCACCCAATTGGAGATCTACACTTGTGCCCATATAAAGCCTCATACGGGGCCATTTGGTTGCTAGAATGATAACTATTGCTATAAGCAAATTCAATAAGTGGTAAGTAATCCTCCCAACTACCTCCAAAATCCAATATACATGCCCGTAGCATATCCTTAAGGGTCTGAATAGTACGTTCAGCTTTCCCATCAGTGTATGGGTGGAATGCTATGCTAAGACTCACCTGAGTCGCCAAACCTTCTTGGAAAGTTTTCCAGAAATTGGCTGTAAATTGAGTCCTTCTATCGGAGATAATAGATACTGGAACACCGTGAAGTCGCACTATCTCTTTAACCTAAAGCTTTGCATAATCTTCTGCTATGTACATAGTTCTGACTGGTAAGAAATGCGCCAACTTCGTGAGTCTATCCACAATCACCCATATAGAATCATAGTTACGTCTAGAACGGGGTAAGCCTGTAATGAAGTCCATGTTAATTACTTCCCATTTCCAAGTCAGAATCTCCAAAGCTTGCAACAATCCACTCGGCTTTTGGTGCTCAATCTTCACTTGCTGACAGTTAGGGCATTGAGCTACAAATCTCGCTATATCTTTCTTCATCCCATTCCACCCCTATATAGATTTAAGATCATGATACATCTTCGTTTCTTCGGGGTGAACGGAATAACGGGAACAATGGGCTTCACTCAATATTTGGTGGCATAATCCTGCAACATTAGGAACACATAACTTGCCTCGGCATCGGAGAATGCCGTCTCCAAAAATCTCAAAGGACGACTCCTTTCTTTGAGGAAGTGTATTTCTGTAATGAATTAGCATGGGATCTTTGTATGACGCTCTTCACTTCAACTACCAGCGACAAGACCGCTGAATTCTGAATGATAGCTCCCATACTGCCTGAGTCCACTACTCGAACTCCAAGGCTATCTAGCTGATGGAGTTCACGAGCTATCTCTCTTTTCTCTGGCTGAACACCGCATAAACTTCCTATGGACCTACGACAAAGAGCATCAGCCACAACGTTCGCCTTCCCAGGATGATATAGGATGTTAACATCATAATCTTTCAACAACTCCAACCATCGCCTTTGCCGTAAATTCAGTTCCTTCTGCTTGAAAATACACTGGATGCTCTTGTGATCTGTATAAATATCAACATGGACGCCATACATCTTCAATGCATGAATCACTGCCGCTAACTCAAGATTATGGGTCGGATAATTTTCTCATGTTTCCGCAACTGTCTTGAAGCATACTCAATTATCTTACCATGTTGCATTAACACTGTTACACCTCCCATTTTATTGCAAGGAGATTTTAGCTTATTGGTGGTTTGTACCTTTGGTTCGGTAATCCGCACCAAAGCTTTGGTCACGAGATGTTTTACTTTGCATGTGTATAGGATTATAAGTATGCATTTTGACATTACGAGGGAATTAGAAGTGAAACGAATCGAATCGGAGCAAAACGGAGCAGTTCAGAAAACTGCTGAAACCAATCAGCGTCGACGGCCCAAGGGACGGACCGTCGACTCGTCGACGAGCCGTCGTCTGGCACCATCGACGAGGTTATGCACTCAGACATTTTAGGCAGCAGTTTGACGAGGCTTGTCGACGACTGTCGACCCTGCCCGTCGACCCTCGGATCTGGAACTTTCCAGCCCTGGTTATAAATATAAGATCCCACATTTTATTCCATTATTTTCTCCCAAAAACAAATCCTATATCTCTCTAGAATCCTCTAAAATCCTCCCTCTATTTTCTACAACAAATCTATACCAAGAAATCAAGATAAAAAATAAAGACTAAGAGATTCATGTACTAGGAAGCTTATTAGGGTTTGTGAAGAGTAGGAATTTCTTTGGCATGCAAGTGGAGGATTTCATTCTAATGGAGTAGAGTGACTCGAGGCATAATACCAAGTGATTAAGGTGATTTTTATGTTTATTTCATATTATTGAGAGTATTGGGGGATTGAAAGACTTGGATTATGGAAAGGAGGAGAATATGGAGTGCAAATATGAAAATAATGATATTCTTGAATCATGACTTGACTTAAATCATAGTTATTGATATGTAATGAGTATAATATTGCTATAAATAGTATTAAAGATGTTGTAGAGGCGTTGTATGAGGACGGATACGGTATGGTGCTATAGTTAGGGTTATAAAGGAGTTTGATAGGGAATGTTGAGCATTCAATAATGTCTAGCTTGATGGAGTTGTTGATTAAGATATTGTGGGTGTTTTTATTGATATTGGGAGTTATTTATTATGTGGAGGACGTCATCGAAATAAAGGAAGATGTTACCCAATATTTGTTAGCTTCAGCTTAAGCCTAAGTATGTCTTCGGTTATCTAATTTTAGTAGAACTCTCTTGAAGGTAGAAACGTGAATATTGGAAGGAAGCGTTCAAGCGATAAAGTTAGCGAAACGTAAAGGTATGTAAGGCTAGTTCTTTTCTTTCGTAAAGCCATGACTCTTATATTCTCATTTTCTATCTATATTTCCATGGCCTGCCTATATCCCAGAAGTTGAGAGTTCATGATTTTTAAGAGTTTCTTATGAGCTAGAGATGAGGTACGTTCTATGATAATGATGGTGATGATGGTGCTATTTATGGGCTTGATAAACCTATTTTATGATTTGACTTTCTTACCTCCCATGACCTTCTTACGTTCCAGAAATTATAAGCCTGTGCCTATTGAGAACTATTTATAAGATGAAGATAAGAGATACGTTATGAAAACGATAATGGTAATGATGAGCCCAAGTCTAGAGATTCTAAAGCCTATGATACGATATCTTCACGAAGTTCACGCTACGAATATGATACGACATTTTATGAAGCTAATGATCCCTGTACGACTCCTTGATGCTATTCATTATTGCTAGACCCACCTTATGATGCTAATTCTTTCAAGGTGAGGTATGATGACTATGATTACTCCATAATGGAATCGGGGGTTCTCGACCTTACGTCACCCCGGTATAGTCATAGATTATCTTTGAATTCTAATGCAAGCTTTATGACAAGTATACGATGATACGATTCCACTGTGCCTAGATGGCCGGACATGTCACCGCGAAGGCGGGCTGCATATGATTCCACCGTGCCTACATGGCCGGACATGTCACCGCGAAGGCGAGCTGCATATGATTCCACCGTGCCTAGTTGGCCGGACATGTCACCGCGAAGGCGAGCTGCATACGATTCCATCATGCCTAGATGGACGGACATTTCACCGCTAATGCGGGCTGCGTGCGATGGTTACCCGGGCGCGGGTTAACGATAATGGTATATGTGGTATGTATGATATGTGTTTTCTTTAAAGGTTAAGAAGGTTATATCTTTATCCCATGTTTTCATGATTTATTTATTATACCAGTATTATTCATGCCTTACATACTCAGTACAATGTTCGTACTGACATCCTTTCTTTTGAACGCTGTGTTCGGGCCCACATGTAGACAGGGAGACGGTGCAGATTCGTAGGAGCTATAAGCAGATTTACAGGAGTACTCCATTATTCCGGAGGTTCCATTTTGAGATATTATTTTGTGTACATATTTGGGCACAACGGGGTCCTGTCCCGTCTTTATTTCTAGTACTCTAGTAGTGGCTCATAGATACGTATGTGTGGGTAATAGAGGTTCCATGATGACTACATGTATTCTTGTATATCATTTTTGTAGCCGTGAGGGCTTATGTATATATATGTGTTGCTTTAGAGATTATATATGTTCAGGGTGAGTATGATGATTAGCCTAATGAGAGGTGCTCGGTGGTCAGCTTCGGGTGCCCGTCATGGCCCCATAGCCGGGTCGTGACAAACACACAGCCTAACCCAACGCCTGAAGCTTCACAATAGACAACATAACCTTCTGATCCCTCTGGAAGTGTCAGGACTGTGGAAGAAGTTAATCTATCCTTTAGCTTATGGACACTATGTTCACAAGCATCCGTCCATTGGAATTTAGCTGATTTCTGGGTCAGCTTCGTGAGTGGTGCAGAAATAGAAGAAAAACCTTCTACAAATCTCTTGTAATAACCTGCTAAGCCCAGAAAACTACGAACTTCCGTAGGTGTTGTAGGTCTTGGCCAAGTCTTCACGCCCTCAATCTTTTGGGTATCTACCCGAATACCATTGGCTGAAATAATATGCCCCAAAAAGGTCACCGAATTCAACCAAAATTCGCACTTAGAAAATTTAGCGAATAACTCTTGAGTTTGGAGACCCTTAAGGACGGTACACAAATGATCCGCATGTTCTACTTCGGATCGAGAATATACCAAGATATCATCAATGAACACAATCACAAATAAATCTAGGAAGGGCCTAAACACATTGTTCATTAAGTCCATGAATACTGTCGGCGCATTAGTTAACCCAAATGACATTACCCGGAACTCAAAATGGCCATATTTTGTTCTAAAAGCTATCTTGGGAATATCTTTCTCCCTAACTAGCACCTGAGGATATCCGGATCTCAAATCTTCTTTGAAAACCATTTGGCGCATTCCAATTGGTCAAATAAGTCATTAATCCTTGGGAGCGGATATTTATTCCTGATTGTCACTTTATTCAGTTGCCGATAGTCAATGCACATTCGAAAGGAGCCATCTTTATTTCGCACAAACAACAGGGGTGCTCCCCACGGGGAATAAGTAGACCTAATAAAAACAAATTCAAGCAAGTCCTTTAATTGCTCCTTCAACTCCTTTAACTTCGCGGGAGCCATCCTATAAGGAGGAATGGATATGGGTTTTGTATCCGGTGGAACATCAATGGAAAAATCAATCTCCCGTTCAGGAGGGAGGCCTGGAAGCTCTTCCGGGAATACATCCGGAAACTCGTTCACAAGGCGACAAACTGAAAAGCTTGCAATTCAGCTTCTACATCTTGAACCCGAACTAGATGGTAAATACAACCTTTAGCAATCATTTTCCACGCCCTAAGATAGGAAATAAACCTACCTTTCGGGGACGCTGTATTTCCTTTCCATTTTAAAATTGGTTCTCCCGGGAATTGGAAGCGAACCATTTTCATTCTACAATCAACATTGGCATAGTAAGAAGCCAACCAACCCATGCCCATGTAACATCAAAGTCCACCATTTTTAACTTATGTAAATCAACAATAGTACGATGGTCACAAATCACAACTACACAGTTTCTATATACCCAACTAGCTGTTACCGGTTCACCAACGGGTGTCGATACCTCGAAAGGTTTGATTGACTCCGGTTTGATCCCAAATCGACCCGCAATATATGGAGTAACATATGAAAGTGTGGAGACCGGATCTATCAATGCATATACATTATGAGAAAGTACCGACAATATACTCGTGACGACATTGTCACGACCCAGCTAGGGGCCGTGACGGGTACCCGGGGCTAGCCACCGAGCACCACTCGTTCTAATACTCATCTTACTCATTTAATGCCCTTTTACCAATTTTATACACGAATTGTAGGAAAATCATATTTTATATAGAAACATAAATACTTATATACATTTGCCTCTCGGCCATCAAAATAATATATACATAATAATAACATCTTGTGAGACCATCTGACCCACACTGCGTATCTACGAGCCTCTACTGACATACTAAACATATAGACGGAACAAGACTTCGTCATGCCCAAAATATGCATATATACCAAAAGAAGAACCATAAGCACCTTCGGACAATGGAGTGCTCTCAATCAGTTGACAACTACTAAGGGTCTGGACCAAGCTCACCTTCCTGTCTACCTGTGGGCATGAACACAGCGTCCAAGGAAAACGGACGTCAGTACGAATATTGTACTGAGTATGTAAGGCATAACAATGTAAATACGTCAATGAGATAAAGGAAACATCAATAAGGAGCAACTGTGTGTGACTGTCACGTATAGAAGAAATAGCACATGCTGACTTACTTCATATCCATCATCATATCATATATTGCTGCGGAACGTGCAGCCCGGTCCATACATCATCATACATATAAATATATTGCCGCGGAACGAACGGTCCGATCCATATATCATCATATATAAATATATTGCCGTGGAACGTACGACCCGATCCATAAATAATATATTATATTAGTGCCGAGGAATGTACGGCCCGATCCATCACCCATATATCCCGCGTCCGGGCATCCCGCGTCCGGGATGATATCATAAGATGCTAGCTGATCAGGTGGCTATGCGTCTATAGCGCCTCACCTGTCCCCATGTCCCCTATGTACATATACATATCATATACATGCATAAGAACTCAAGGACAACTATACTTTGTCGGGGTGACGTAGGATCGTGATCCCCCGACTTCATTATGGACATCTACAAGTATTCTACCTCACCAAGAAGGAAGTAGTGTATAAGGTGAGTGTATGCCATAACAGACATCTGTAACTTAATAATGTTCTACCTCACCTTGAAGGGACAATACATAAGGTGAGTGTATACAATACATGACATACTTAACTTAATGGTATTCTGCCTCACCTCGGAAGGAACAATTATGAGGTGAGTGTATACTACATACGACATCATTAGCATTATAGGAACGTCATAACATGAACTCTAGAGTCTTTAGACTCGAGTTTATCATCATTGTACTCATAACATATCTCTTATCTCATATAGCTATTCATGATCATAGACTCTTGACTTTCTGGGGTATATATAGAGAATTCATGTAGAGAAAGGAGAATCATACCATCGGATTCATGCCATAGAAAGAAAGGACTAGCCTCACATACCTTTGACATTTACTATTCTTATCGCTTGCTTGCTTCCCCAATGATGCACTCATGTATACCTTCAAGAGAATTCATGCCGTCATTAGCTAAGCAATTATAAGAACGGACTGCTATTTTTAGGGAAAATTGGGCAGCATTTCCTTTGTTTCTACTACTTTTCCCATATTCTGTTTCAGCTCCCAAAAATCGCAACCATAATCATAATATAGAAACCAACAATCATCATTTATATACATTTAGTAAAATCCACCAATTTCCTCCAATTTCTCCACATTTAGTGGTTTTAGCTTATCGTCACATTTTTCTCATACATCACACTCATTTCATGGTCTAAACATCATTTATAGCATACTCATGATCACAACATATCAGCGTTCATGGTTTCATTCAACTACCATTCAATAGTGACACTACTCATCCTTCCAAAACCCATTTTCCATGATTTTCTACAATCCAAGCATCTTAGTTTTACAATACCTTAAATAGCACAATAAAACCATGAAACATACCTTAGATGATGGTGGAACAAGCTTAGAGTTGAATCCTCCCTTTATCACCAAAACTCTTTTTCACCTTCCTTAGGATTTTCTTGAAGAAGATGAATCCTACTTGAGTTTCACACACTTGGGTTCATGAATTTGATGTTGTTAATCTTGGTTCCCTTTGATTTTTCTTGTGGATGAAATGTTAAGAGGGTTCTAGAGGGTTCTTAGAGAGAAGTGGTGTGGAAAATGAAATGAATTTATGAACTTGGGTCCTCTTTTTAATGGCTTGAAATCTGATCCTTCGGGCAACTCTACGCCCATTTTTACGGACCGTCAAACTGTTTGACGGACCGTCAAAATGGACCGTAAAATTACCCAGCAAAATATGAGTTTCTGTGACCGTTTTACGCTGGTCTGGGTCCATTTTACGGACCGTAAAAATGTTTTACGGTTCGTCAAAAATTTCTACGGACAAATGGTCCGTAGAACTCTTCTGCTTAGACAGTTTGTCGTATAATGGCCATAACCTTTTATCCCGATATGCTGTGAGGGCCCACGACCTATGGTTAGAAAGATCTTTCAATTATATACAACTTTCATCCTGTGGTGTTATTCCCAAATGCCAACTTTATAATAGCATTTTGGCCCCTCCAAACCAGATCATCCGAAAATGTTTCCGTAACTCGCACTTTTTGGATGGCTTATGCCCATATTTGGCTTATGGGTCCTTCTTGAAACTTACTTAACACTACATTAACAATGTAAGGGACATTATAACTCTTCTCCAAAATGTCATTAAGCCATAATTAATTCGATACTCGAAATTCTTTCCCGATACACAACATATACCTTGCTTTCCTTAACAACTTTCGTCTCCTACCTCCAATGTCTTTGAAATCTCATTTAGAATCATTAAATATTATTTCTTACATATCAAAACATCATATGCATCATGCCCTTCGTAAGTCAATTCACTGTGCATGAACGAAAATTTTTTCGAGGTGTAACATTCTTCCCCCCTTGGGAACATTCGTCCTCGAATGTTAAACTATTCGGGATTCTATGAAATTTTGCCATATTTTTTTTTAACTGACTCGGAGTATCATGGCCACACTATTCTTGCTTACCTCTTACTCCTCCTTTTGAGTACCCACTTGGTTTCACACTTGCATTCACTCCTTATTCATATAGAACATGTCACATCTTTAGTCGTTTCCTCGCTATACTTACTTTGTATCCCAGTTATCGCTATATCCTCATTATATCCTGATCATAATCAACTCTATGGAGTGACACTACTTGGTCTCATTCGCAAATCTTGCTCATGAAATAGACTAAACCTTGTGAAGCGAGCATACTTAACCTGTTACTCTTTCTGATTATCCCTGTTTCACTTACCATATAAGTCATTTCACCAATGTACTCACATTCATTATAGCCCTTCATATTCGTATCTCTATCTCCATGATGCTGTTATTTTATTTTGCTAGTAAACTTATCGTATTTTACTCGTGCTTATACATCCAATCGCTATTCCAGTATCATACTCTATTAGAGTTGCACATTCTCCTCCATGTCATGTTTTAGTGCTACTAATCTCCTTTGTTCACTCTAGCATTTCTCTTTACCGTATCAATGTCGCTCTTATAACTGCCATTACTATCAATTCAATAGTATCTAGCTCAATTCTTGTAGTCATTAACGATACTTCTAGCTTAATCTCATTTTGCCATTACTCTTTTGCACATCATCTTTTCTTGTTAGGACATATTACAAGCTTATTTCTTATCTTCTTTGGATTCTAGGAAAATTTCGGCAGAGCTTCCTCTGTATTTCTTACTATCTCAAAACCTGCACGCAGCAAATACCAACAATACCTCACAGGGCCAATATATATATATATATATATATATATATATATATATATATATACGATATATCTCGGCCACACAGGGCTCCCACTTTCAAGTAAAAGCACAAGGATGTTGTAACGTACCTCATATATCACACTTCGAGATGTACCTGATCCTGTAGCGATCTGTCCTGTTACCTCTTCCTATTTACTTTTTTTTTTCTCATCCTTCAGCTTTATATTTCAATCATATCTCAATATTCTTATTAGTTTCGACACATATCTTTCGTACCGTCGCTTACCTTTATTCTGATTCATTCAATTTGCTGTGTTCTCAACTTATAGCTGAACTTATCATAGAGAGCCACATTTAATCAATTTCTCTATCATATGAACACTGACTTACTTTCTGACAATCAATTCATCATCATAGTATTACATATTTCGATAACGTAGCCTCAACGAAGGGGCTTACCTCCGTAGCTTTCATTGTCATCAATCACTTTCTTCTATCATTACCATTCTTCTGCTGCAATCAGGGGTTAGTATAAGGAATCTCATTTCCTACAGCTTAGCTCTATCGCACGATCTTAGAGATGAAAGAAGAGTAACCATCCTAAATGCCTTGTAGCCTCCTGTTTATAGATGTGGCGCGCAACACACCATAAACAAGACTCTACTAGACACGGCTCGTAGACACTTCCTAGGACTGAACTGCTCTGATACCACTTTTGTCACGACCCAGCTAGGGGCCGTGACGGGTACCCGGGGCTAGCCACCGAGCACCACTCGTTCTAATACTCATCTTACTCATTTAATGCCCTTTTACCAATTTTATACACGAATTGTAGGAAAATCATATTTTATATAGAAACATAAATACTTATATACATTTGCCTCTCGGCCATCAAAATAATATATACATAATAATAACATCTTGTGAGACCATCTGACCCACACTGCGTATCTACGAGCCTCTACTGACATACTAAACATATAGACGGAACAAGACTCCGTCATGCCCAAAATATGCATAGATACCAAAAGAAGAACCATAAGCACCTCCGGACAATGGAGTGCTCTCAATCAGTTGACAGCTACTAAGGGTCTGGACCAAGCTCACCTTCCTGTCTACCTGTGGGCATGAACACAGCGTCCAAGGAAAACGGACGTCAGTACGAATATTGTACTGAGTATGTAAGGCATAACAATGTAAATACGTCAATGAGATAAAGGAAACATCAATAAGGAGCAACTGTGTGTGACTGTCACGTATAGAAGAAATAGCACATGCTGACTTACTTCATATCCATCATCATATCATATATTGCTGCGGAACGTGCAGCCCGGTCCATACATCATCATACATATAAATATATTGTCGCGGAACGAACGACCCGATCCATATATCATCATATATAAATATATTGTCGTGGAACGTACGGCCCGATCCATAAATAATATATTATATTAGTGCTGAGGAACGTACGACCCGATCCATCACCCATATATCCCGCGTCCGGGAATCCCGCGTCCGGGATGATATCATAAGATGCCAGCTGATCAGGTGGCTATGCGTCTATAGCGCCTCACCTTTCCCCATGTGCCCTATGTACATATACATATCATATACATGCATAAGAACTCAAGGACAACTATACTTTGTCGGGGTGACGTAGGGTCGTGATCCCCCGACTTCATTATGGACATCTACAAGTATTCTACCTCACCAAGAAGGAAGTAGTGTATAAGGTGAGTGTATGCCATAACAGACATCTGTAACTTAATAATGTTCTACCTCACCTTGAAGGGACAATACATAAGGTGAGTGTATACAATACATGACATACTTAACTTAATGGTATTCTGCCTCACCTCGGAAGGAACAATTATGAGGTGAGTGTATACTACATACGACATCATTAGCATTATAGGAATGTCATAACATGAACTCTAGAGTCTTTAGACTCGATTTTATCATCATTGTACTCATAACATATCTCTTATCTCATATAGCTATTCATAACATCATTAGCATCATAGACTCTTGACTTTCTGGGGTATATATAGAGAATTCATGTAGAGAAAGGAGAATCATACCATCGGATTCATGCCATAGAAAGAAAGGACTAGCCTCACATACCTTTGACGTTTACTATTCTTATCGCTTGCTTGCTTTCCCTATGATGCACTCATGTATACCTTCAAGAGAATTCATGCCGTCATTAGCTAAGCAATTATAAGAACGGACTGCTATTTTTAGGGAAAATTGGACAGCATTTCCTTTGTTTCTACTACTTTTCCCATATTCTGCTTCAGCTCCCAAACATTCGCAACCATAATCATAATATAGAAACCAACAATCATCATTTATATACATTTAGTAAAATCCACCAATTTCCTCCAATTTCTCCACATTTAGTGGTTTTAGCTTATCGTCACATTTTTCTCATACATCACACTCATTTCATGGTCTAAACATCATTTATAGCATACTCATGATCACAACATATCAGCGTTCATGGTTTCATTCAACTACCATTCAATAGTGACACTACTCATCCTTCCAAAACTCATTTTCCATGATTTTCTACAATCCAAGCATCTTAGTTTTACAATACCTTAAATAGCACAATAAAACCATGAAACATACCTTAGATGATGGTGGAACAAGCTTAGAGTTGAATCCTCCCTTTATCACCAAAACCCTTTTTCACCTTCCTTAGGATTTTCTTGAAGAAGATGAATCCTACTTGAGTTTCACACACTTGGGTTCATGAATTTGATGTTGTTAATCTTGGTTCCCTTTGATTTTTCTTGTGGATGAAATGTTAAGAGGGTTCTAGAGGGTTCTTAGAGAGAAGTGGTGTGGAAAATGAAATGAATTTATGAACTTGGGTCCTCTTTTTAATGGCTTGAAATCTGATCCTTCGGGCAACTCTACGCCCATTTTTACGGACCGTCAAAATGGACCGTAAAATTTCCCAGCAAAATATGAGTTTCTGTGACCGTTTTACGCTGGTCTGGGTCCATTTTACGGACCGTAAAAATGTTTTACGGTTCGTCAAAAATTTCTACGGACCGTCAAATGGTCCGTAGAACTCTTCTGCTCAGACAGTCTGTCGTATAATGGCCATAACCTTTTATCCCGATATGTTGTGAGGGCCCACGACCTATGGTTAGAAATCTCTTTCAATTATATACAACTTTCATACTGTGGGGTTATTCCCAAATGCCAACTTTATAATAGCGTTTTGGCCCCTCCAAACCAGATCATCCGAAAATGTTTCCGTAACTCGCACTTTTTGGATGGCTTATGCCCATATTTGGCTTATGGGTCCTTCTTGAAACTTACTTAACACTACATTAACAATGTAAGGGACATTATAACTCTTCTCCAAAATGTCATTAAGCCATAATTAATTCGATACTCGAAATTCTTTCCCGATACACAACATATACCTTGCTTTCCTTAACAACTTTCGTCTCCTACCTCCAATGTCTTTGAAATCTCATTTAGAATCATTAAATATTATTTCTTACTTATCAAAACATCATATGCATCATGCCCTTCGTAAGTCAATTCACTGTGCATGAACGAAATTTTTTCCGAGGTGTAACAGACATCAGGGGAAGACTCAAGATCCTGGCGTCTAGCCAAAGCATAAATACGGTGCTGAGGACCACTAAAACTTGGAGCTCTCCCTCTACCTCTACCATGGCCGACTGGTGCCTGTGAACCTTGCCCCATAGGGCGTACAGATGATGAAGACCCGGCTGCCGATCCTGAAGGCTGGGCCCTACCCCTACCACACTTCGAGAGGCAATCACGCATGATATGGCCTGGCCGATCACATAGCAAACCTCTGAGCCTGGTCGACACTGACCCTAATGTAACTTCCCCCATTGGGAACATTGTGGCACGGGTGGCCTTACCTGACCCGAATTGCCTCTGAAATGAGAACTTGAAGCCGTGAAACTCTGACTCAGACCGGAGTGAGTAGATCTACCAAATCTCTAGCCCGTAAACTGTGGAGGCGTACTAGTCATAGAATTGCCTGAATGCCTAGAAAACTGCTGTCTTTGCCCTCCTCTGATTTCACTAATCGGATCCGAAGATCTAGCCCTCTTACTATACCTTCTGTCATGTTCACGCTTACTTCTTTGCTGTTTTTGGCTTTCCTCTAAATTCTTGGCATGGGCTTGAATGCGTGAAATATCTATGTTGTCCTGAAGGGATGCAGTCAAGCATTTATCCATCAAATGTGTCCCCAACCTACTCACAAATAGGTTCCCTCGATCACCCATATCCGCTACCATGGCCGGAGTGTACCTAGCCAAAGAATTGAAGCGGAGACTATACTCTAAGGCACTCATACTTCCTTGTCTAAGATTCAAGAACTTACCGGCTCTAGCCCGCTGAACCTCTGGAGGTAAGTAATGTCGGAGGAAGGCATCCACAAATTGTTGCCATACCGGGAGAAGTGCATTAACTCTCTTGAAGTCATCCAAATCGGATACGAATGAACCGCGACATCCTGCAATCTATAGGACGCTAACTCTACCGATTTAATGTCCGAAGCATGCATTAACCGAAGTTTCCTCAACATCCCATCAATAAAGTTCTGAGGGTCCTCATCAGGATTTGACTCGAAAAACTCCGAATGCTTCAAGCCAATAAAATCACGGTCCCTCGCACTAACAACCCTATCACCTTGACCTGTACCTTGCCGCTGGGTCTGAGCGGCAACAACCTGAGTTAGTAAATGAATGACCTCTTTCACATCTTGGTCTGAAGCATCTGGTGGAGGAGCTGGGGCTGAGGCTCCCTCATGCTCCTCAGAAATAGGCACTGAGCGAGAGGACTGAGATTGAGCCGTATTCTGGGATTCACCCTCCTCTATAACTGCTTGCATACTCTTTCGACCCGCTTTTCTGCCACTTTCTTGCCCTTTTGGGCTGCCATAGCTTTTCTCTTTACAAGTATTTTTGAAATACATAATACACGATTAAGGAAAGAGAAATCCCTATATCAAGGCTCTATCGCACGATTTTATGAAGAAAGAAGGTCATCCATTCCTAGAAATGCCCGCAGCCTCTTGTTTATAAGCGTGGCGCGCAACACACCCACAAACAAGACTCTATTGGACACGGCTTGTAGAAACACCCTAGGGCAGAACTACTATGATACCACTTTTGTCACGACCCAACCGGAGGGCCATGAGGGGCACCCGGTGCTAACCCACCTAGGCACCTCTTGTCGTACATTCATATTCACATCTAATCTCATTGGGCAACGACACATGCATATCATCATCAACAACTATGACCATATCTATATACACAAGCCGACGAGGCTAACAAAAATAATATACAAAATATGTGCAGACAAGGCTACAAGACATCTAACCATACACAATGCCCGCCATGCTCATATATAGACACAAAAGAATAGTACCCAAAAACTGTAGCTCCGAATCAAATCGAGCTCCTCTATGTAGTCTCTGAACAAGCAGTCTATGGGTCGACTCTATCTCCTTGTCCACCTGCGGGCATGACGCAGGGTCCACAAACAAAAGGACGCCTGTACGAATAATGCCCTGAGTATGTAAAGAATAATCAACATCATAATAGAAGCATAATGAATGACATGAGATAGAGAAGTTATAAGATAACAAATCAACTTGTACCTCTAGCGTTGTTTATCGCATTACCCCTTTTTCTATTAGGGATCTTCCATTTCATACATTTGTACTTGCAGTAATATCATAACTGATCATAGCGATTCGGTGACTTACTTACCCGACCTAATAAGGTTCGGTGTTATACATGCCTAGCCCTAACAAGGCTCAGCGTTATCCGTACCCAACTAAAGTGGTGTGCACGCGATAGGTATCATACCTGGCCATATAAGCTCGGTGTTACATAATAGTCATACATACTTAGACACGTATACATAAGAGTCCATAAGTATCATCAACATCATTACCATCATTGTTTTCGATACATCTATCCTTAGAGGATCAATTATCATCTGAGGGAGGGAATAGCATTGGGAAAGTATTGAGGATCATGAGCTTTAGTAATTTTAGAGATAGAGTCATTTGGAAGACATTATGGAACTCATTGTCACGACCCAGCTAGGGGCCACGACTGGTACCCAGAGCTAGTTACCGAGCACCGCTCACTCTACTACTTATCTTGCTCATTTAATACTCTTTTATCAATTTTACATACCAATTATAGGAAAATCATATTTACTCGAAACATAAATACTTTATATACATTTGCCTCTCGGCCATCAAAATAATATACATACATATGAAAACCTCTTGTGAGACCATCTAACCCACACTGCGTATCTACGAGCCTCTACTAACATAATGAATACATAGACGGAACGAGACTCCGTCATGCCCAAAATATGCATATATGAATGTACATCAAAAGGGTAGCCATAAGCACCTCCGAAAAATGGAGTGCTATCTACCAGCTGACAGCTACTGAGGACCTGGGCCAAGCTCTCCTCCCTGTCTACCTGTGGGCAAGAACACAGCGTCCGAAGAAAGGACGTCAGTACGAATATTGTACCGAGTATGAGAGGCATACATAATGAAAGGAAACAACAATAATATGAGGATAACATCAACATGAGACATCTGGATCTGACTGATAATCATAAATGAAGTAATGCATGCTATCTTACTCATACTCATCATCATGACATGTATGCATCATATGCAAGCTGCCCGTCCATGTCGGAACGGTGTGATAATCAATAATATTAGCCCGCGTCCAGGCCTCCCGCGTCCGGGGTACCATCTCATGCCGCCCACTAGTGGTGTCTACCCACGCCCGTAGGTCGTGGTGTATCCGTATCGCCGCCCGCCGAAGCGGTGTCTGCCCGGCCAACTAGGCCTGGTGTGAAATGCTCATGACATGCTCAATGTAAATGCTCATGGTAATATGCTTATCATAAAATACTTATCTTATCATAATGCGTATATATGACTCATGATCAACTTTACTCTATCGGGGTGACGTAAGGTCGTGATCCCCCGATTACATTATGGAACCATCATGGACATTCTGCCTCACGTTGAAAGGACTAGTACATAAGGGGAGTGTAGGCAAGGAATAACATCATCATCATTCTAGTGTCATCATATCGTATAACTTATCTCATATAGACATTCATAAGTATAAGCTTTTAACTTCTTAGCATGTAAGAACTCACGAAAGAAATAGGGATTCAAGTTAAAAGATTCATGCCTTTAGAAAGAAGGACTAGCCTCACATACCTTGGTCGTTTAGCTAAGATATCGCTCACTTGTTCTCCATCGATATCACGTCGTTACCTTCATAAGAGAATCCGTATCAACATTAATAAACTAACTACAAGAACGCATCGCTAATTCTAGGAAAAGTCGGACAACGATTCCTTCGCTCATACCATTTTTCTCATGTTTTATATCAACTCCCAACATTCATAATATTACTCGCAACATCATAATCGACAATCGTCATTTACGTACATTTGGCAAAATCCACCATTTTCCTCCAATTTTCCCTTATTTCTACTTCTAGCTCATCCTTGCGTTTTCATGCATTTAATGCTTGTTTCATGATATAAACATCATTTATAACGTATTATTACTCACGACACTTCAATATTCATAGTTCAATTCCACTGTCATTCATTTATGTCACTATTCACCCAATAATGACCCATTTCTATGTTCTTCTACATTTCAAGTGTCTAAGCTTTCCAATACTTCAAACAACATGGAATAATCATGAAACTTACCTTGGATGATGGTTGAACAATCCTTAAGTTTAAATACTTCAATTAGCCAAAACCCTAGTTCCACCTTCTTGGGAATTTCTTGACTTAGAAGATCCTTAGATGTGTTCTTACACTTGATTCCATGAAATTAGTGTTGTTGGTCTTGATATTCCCTTTAATTCTCTTGAATTCTTGTGGAAGAATTATTTGGAATGTTCTAGAGGTCTCTTGAGTTGTTGGATGAATAATGAAATAATATGAAGTCTAAGTCCCTTTTAAAATCACAAAATCTGATCTTTAATGAATTCTTGTCGGGGTGAACAGTGGTCGTAAACCACCATATACGGACCGTATTTTGATTTACGGTCCGTCCACTGTGGTCGTATTTAACCATTTCAAAGACAGAAAGTTTTGGCTGATGGACATGGTAGTTTACGACCTGGTTTACGGTCCGTAAACCAGTTTACGGGCCGTAAACTGGGTCGTATTTAACCATATTCAACATTTACAGAAAGTAGGGATTTTTGACAAGTTGGAGGACGATTTCACTATACGGTCCGTAAATCACTTTATGGGCCGTATAGTGCCATATACGACCACTGGCTGAAAAATTTTCTGCGACTTTCTTATTTCCAAAAATTCTTAATTAGCCATTCCCAACTTAAGAAAACATCATTCACTCAACTTTTCATCATTCCACTCATTATACAAGTACGGAGAAACTTCCGAGGTGTAACATTCTTCCCTTTTTTTTGGAACATTCGTCCTCGAATGTTCGACACTCGGGGATTCTGGAAAATTTTTGCCAGAGTTTCCTTTGTAAATTGGATACTACCTTTCCATTACAACAACCCACAATATCTTCGCCTCACAGGGCTATATCACAATATCAACACATTTATGGCCACACACGACCAAAAACATAAAACTAAAACATACATACCTTACACCATCGACGTCTCATCTTGAATCTCTTCTGGGGATTGGAACAAATGGGGGTACATAGATTTCATCTTCTCCTCCGCTTCCCAAGTCATTTCTTCCCGATTATTGTTCCGCCATAGAACTTTGACTGAAGCAACCTCTTTATTTCGAAGCCTTCGTACTTGTCTATCCAAAATGGCAATGGGCATTTCTTCGTATGTTAACTTCTCTGTTACTTGCACATCATCAACCGGAACTATTCTTGCTGGGTCTCCAATACACTTGCGGAGCATCGAAACATGGAACACTGGATGCACGGATTCGAGCTCTGAAGGAAAGTCCAATTTATAGGCTACTCGACTCACCTTGCGAATGATTTGGTAGGGTCCGATATATCTGGGACTTAGCTTTCCCTTCTTGCCAAATCTCATCACTCCCTTCTTCGGCGATACCTTCAGGAACACCCAATCGCCCACTTGAAATTCCAAATCTCGTCGGCGATTATCTGCATAAGACTTTTGGCGACTTTGAGCTGTTAACAGTCGGTCTCGAATCACTTTAACCTTTTCAACTGCTTGTTGGATCAAGTCAGGGCCTATCAATTGTACTTCTCCGGTTTCAAACCATCCAATTGGAGATCTGCATTTTCTTCCATATAAGGCTTCATACGGGGTCATTTGAATGCTGGAATGATAGCTGTTATTATAGGAAAATTCAATAAGAGGCAAATGCTCATCCCAACTACCGCCAAAGTCCAATACACACGCCTGTAGTATATCCTCTAAGGTCTGAATAGTGCGCTCGGCTTGTCCGTCAGTCTGCGGATGAAACGCCGTGCTGAGCTTAACTTGGGTACCTAGACCTTCTTGAAAGGACTTCCAGAATTTGGCTGTGAACTGTGCCCCTCTGTCTGTGATAATGGCCAAAGGGATACCGTGAAGTCGTACAATCTCCTTGAGATACAATTCAGCATAATCTTCCGCTGAATATGTGGTTCTAACGGGGAGAAAATGAGCTGCTTTCGTGAGTCTATCCACGATCACCCATATAGAATCATACTTCCCTCGCGTACGGGGTAATCCTACCACAAAATCCATGTTAATTTCTTCCCATTTCCACGTAGGAATTTCCATTGCTTGCAATAACCCTCCTGGCTTTTGATGCTCGGCCTTTACTTGCTGGCAATTCGGACACTGTGCTACAAATTCTGCTATGTCTCGCTTCATGCCATCCCACCAGTATACCAATTTGAGATCGTGGTACATATTGGTTGCACCTGGATGAATAGAATACCGGGAATAATGTGCTTCCTCTAAAATCCGTTGGTGCAAGTTTTCCACATTCGGTACACATAGTCGGCCTCGATATCTAAGAACCCCTTCTGTGGAAAATTCGAATGGAGACTCTTCCTTTTCCTGAGATAGATCTCGATAGTGGCTTAACTGAGGGTCTTCATATTGTCGTTCCTTCACTTCTAGATTCAATGATGAAACTGTGGGGTAATTGACGCTAATACCTGCATCTCCTAAATCAATTGGCCGTACGCCGAGACTTGCTAACCGATGGACCTCACGAACCATTTCTCGCTTTTCCGAAGGAACTCCACACAAACTACCCATCGATCGGCGGCTAAGTGCATCCGCTACTACATTCGCCTTCCCTGGATGATATAGAATGTTTACATCGTAATCCTTCAGTAATTCTAACCATCGCCTTTGCCGCAGGTTCAACTCCTTCTGTTTGAAAATATATTGAAGGCTTTTGTGATCCGTATAGATGTCCACGTGCACACCATATAATAGTGTCTCCATATTTTCAACACATGAATGACCGCAGCTAGCTCGAGATCATGAGTGGGATAATTCTGTTCATGTTTTCGCCACTGCCTCGTAGCATATGCAATAACTTTCCCATTCTGCATCAATACACATCCTAATCCTACACCGGAGGCGTCACAATACACTACATAGCCATCTGATCCTTCTGGAAGTGTTAGCATTGGCGCTGAGGTCAACCTATTTTTCAGCTCTTGGAAGCTACGCTCACAGGCATCACTCCACTGGAATTTAGCCGACTTCTGGGTTAACTTTTTCAATGGGGCTGAAATAGATAAGAAGCCCTCTACAAATCTTCTATAGTATCCTGCTAACCCAAGGAAACTACGAACTTCTGTAGGCGTTGTAGGTCTTGGCCAAGTCTTCACAGCTTCTATTTTCTGAGTGTCGACTCGGATACCATTATCTGAAATAACATGACCTAGAAATGCCACTGAGTTTAGCCAAAAATCGCACTTCGAAAACTTTGCATACAATTCCCGATCTCGAAGAACGCCAAGAACAATTCTTAGATGATCTGCATGTTCTGACTCTGTGCGAGAGTACACCAAAATATCGTCGATGAACACTATCACAAAGAGATCCAAAAACGGCCTGAACACATTATTCATTAAATTCATGAACACCGCCGGGGCATTCGTCAACCCGAATAACATTACTCGAAACTCGTAGTGACCATATCTTATCCTGAAGGCGGTCTTGGGAATATCTGCTTCCCTAATTCTCACCTGATGATTACCCGATCTCAGATCTATCTTGGAGAACCATTTAGCACCATGCAATTGATCGAACAAGTCGTCAATTCTAGGAAGAGGGTATTTATTCTTTATTGTCACCTTGTTGAACTGCCTGTAGTCGATGCACATTCGTAGAGATCCGTCTTTCTTCCTTATGAACAGGACTGGTGCTCCCCATGGCGAGGAACTAGGCCTTATAAACCCCTTCTCAAGTAAATCTTTTAGCTCTTTCAGTTCTGCTGGAGCCATTCGATATGGAGGAATAGAAATAGGCTCGGTGTTTGGTAGTACATCAATAGCAAAGTCGATCTCCCTTTCTGGAGGAAGACCTGGTAACTCGTCGGGAAACACATCTGGGAATTCATTCACTACCGGGACCGACTGGAAAGTTGGCACTTCCGCTTCCGTGTCATGAACCCGAACTAGATGACAAATATAACCCTTGGCTATCATCTTTCTCGCCTTAAGGTAGGAAATAAACCTACCCTTTGGGGAAACTGTATTACCCTTCCACTCGAGTATGGGCTCTCCCGGAAATTGAAATTGAACTACCTTTGTCCGGCAACAAACATTAGCATAGCATGATGCCAACCAGTCCATACCCATAATTACGTCAAATTCTATCATCTCAAGTTCAATTAGATCAGCCCTTGTCTGACGATCACCTATAATGACTACACAGTTCTGATATACTTGCCTCGCTATTACAGGATCACCAACCGGAGTGAATACCTCAAAAGGTTTAATTGGCTCAGGTCTTACCCCAACACAATCAGCGATATACGGAGTAATATATGAGAAGGTAGAACCTGGATCAATCAGAGCATACACGTCACGGAAAAATATAGTCAAGGTACCTATGACAACATCTGGGGAAGACTCAAGATCCTGTCGCCCAGATAAAGCATTCACACGGGGCTGAACAGCACCTGAAGTAGATGCTCCCCCTCTACCTCTGCCCTACCTGCTGTAGTCTGAAGAGTCTGTGCTGTCGAGCGTGCTGAAGAAGAACCCGCTGCTGAACCTGTAGGCTGAGTCCCAGCTCTATCTCTCGTTGAGGGGAAATCTCTCATCATGTGACCAACTTGCCCGCAAGCATAACAAGCATCCGAACCCTGACGACACTGTCCGGAATGTAGTTTGCCACACTGGCTACACCGCGGTACTGGAGGTCTCCTCTGGCTAAAGTCTCCCCTAGACTGCGAATCTGAGGCCCTCGAACTCTGCCCCTGCCCTGACTGAAAAGAACGGTCAACCCTCCTATCTGAGAATCTAGGAGGTGCACTAGTCACTGACTGACCTGAGTGCCTACAATATGTCTGTCTCGGTCCCCCTCGGTACTCACTGCTCTCCCCCATAGATCTAGCCCTCTTACCTTGTCTTCTGTCACCCTCACGATCACTTCTCTGCTGTCGTTGTCGTTCCTCGAGGTTCTGAGCATGGGCCTGTATCCGGGAAATATCCATCCCGTCATGCAAAGAGGCTGTCAGGCAATCTCTGAACAAGTGTGGTCCTAAACCACTCACAAATCTATAGACTCGGTCCCCCATGTCAGCCACCATAGTCGGAGCATACCGGGCCAATGAGTTGAATTGCATACTATACTCTCGGGCACTCATGCTGTTACACCTCGGAAAAATCTTCCGTTGGTACGCAAGTGAATGAACTAGCGAAATACGAGTATCGGGTTAATGATGACTTAAGGGCATTTTGGGAAAGAGTTATAACGTCCCTTATATTAGTATTGAAGTGTTAAACAAGTGTTAAGAAGGTTCCATGAGGATCGGAGATCAAACGAAGTGGCGAAACTAAGTTCAGTGACTGATGAGTTCTACGGCTCATTATACGGACCGTATAATGTTATACGGACCGTATAGTGGACCGTAAAACCATCACAGTGAAGGTTGGTTGCTGGTGGAATTTTACGGTCAGTTATACGGACCGTATAAAATTTATACGGACCGTATAACGAACCGTCAAATGGTCACAGTGAAAGGTTGCTCACTAGTAACGTTTTACGGTCAGTTATACGGACCGTAAAACTGTTTTACGGACCGTATAACGGACCGTCAAGTAGTCACAGTGAAGGGGTGCTGGGCAGACCCATTTCACGGTCTATTATACGGACCGTATAACCATTATACGGACCGTATAATGGACCGTATAATGGAACCCGGCAATTCGGTGATGATTTAATAAATAAAGACCAAGTTCATGAAAATCATTTCCACATTTCCTCTCTCTCTCTAAAACATCTCTCTACAACTTTTGTACAAGTTTTCAAGGGTATTAATCCATCAACCACATTAAACAAGTAAATCCAAGGTAGAAACCCATCAAGGATCATCTAAAGTCAAGAAACCCAAATGGAGAAAGACTAGGGTTTTACTCAAAGTGGAGTATTATCAACAAAAGCTTGTCCCTACAACTTCTAAGGTAAGATTCATGATTTTTATATGATGTTTACGGTATGGGAGAATTAAAATGCATGGATTGTAGAAAACATGGTCCACTAGGACATGAATGATGAATAGTGACGTTTTTGAGACATAGTTTGAATTGAATCATGATTGTTGTTGTATTGTGATATGAGTGTGTTATAAATGACGTTAAGATCATGAAATAAACATTGTATATGGATGAACGAAGTTGGGTGTTGTGACCCTAAATAGGGACAAATGGAAGTGAATTGAGAATGTGGATAATGTAGATGATTAATGGCCATGGAAATGATATTATAAATGTGTTGTTGACGTTTGGGGTTGAATTATGATATGGACAAATGTTGTATAGATAAAGGAGATGCGGTCCAATTTTCTCTAGTTCTAGCCATGTGCACTAGTTATCGATACTAATGATAGTATGGCCTTAATGAAGGTAAAAACCTGAGCATCGAAGGAGTACGTGCAAGTGTAGAATAATTCGACAAAGAGGTATGTAAGGCTAACCCTTCTTTCATAAGGCATGGTTCTTTGGCCAAACTCCTAATCCCTCTATATGAGCATGTTGACTACAAATGTTTCACATTCCGAGCTCATAAGCTCACTATCCTTGATTGGTACTACGAATGCGCTACGCACCTCAGGTGACGAGTAGGACTACGATATAGAAGTAACAATAACGATAATGATAGTAATGATGATGGTGATAATAATGATGCTAAGAGTGCCTACGGGCTGTTATGCTCATACGTGCCCCTGAAGGGCTATAATGAAACCCCGAGCTTATAACGCCGGGTAGAATATATGGGTATGAATATGTATAGAATATGTATACGATTTCGAAACGCGCGCACACATCTGCAGATGGTACGGATAACCCTGAAGCCTTGGTAGGGCCAGGTATGAGTAACATTGAGCCTTGGTTGGCCAAGTATGTATATGAAATACTGATCCAATGAGGTCGGGTACGCTATGTAAATGCCATGTATACGAAATGATTATGTATGTATATATATTATGTAAAAGAATGTGATGAGACTATGTATAAGAATACGAATGACGATGTGAGTAAGTAAGCGACATGATGATGATGATATTATTGTCTCCCCTCCTATGCTATTCCATATATTGTTCATTATGTTGTATATCAATGTTAATCATGCTTTACATACTCAGTACATTCTTCGTACTGACGTCCTTTTGTTTGTGGACGCTGCGTCATGCCCGCAGGTGCACAGGGAGACAGACTTGACCCATAGCTGCCTATTTGAAGATTTCATAGAGAGCTCCATTTCCTTCGGAGCCATATCTTTTGGGTACTCATTCTTTTGTGTATATAACTATGGGCATAGCGGGGTCCTGTCCCGCTCATGATATGTCATACTCTTAGAGGCTCGTAGTCATGTGTATGTGGGTAGAGATGTTTGGCCATGTCGGCCTATGTTTTGTATATCTTTTGTTGGCCTCGTCGGCCTTGTATATTTGACATGGCATAGATGCCCATGATATGTTAATTGATGATGATCGTCCAATGGGACTAGCTTGATTAATGATTTAAAATGCATGAAATGAATTATGGTTCACCTAGATGTTATGATATGCATGATAACGGGGTGCCCGGGTGGGGTAGCACCGGGTGCTCGTCGTGGCCCCCTAGTCGGGTCGTGACAAAAGTGGTATCAGAGCAGTTGAGTCCTAGGATGTGTCTACGAGCCGTGTCTAGTAGAGTCTTGGTTATGGGTGTGTTGCGCGCCACACTTATAAACGAGAAGCTGCGGACATCTTAGGAATATATGACCTTCTTTCTTCATAAGAATCGTGCGATAAAGCTATGATGTAAGAAATTCTTGTTCTTAAATCGTGTGTTGTGTATTTCAGAGATGCCTAAAAAGAAAAAGGCTACAGCAGCCCAAAGGGGCAAGACGGTGGCAGAAAAGCGGGCTGAAAGAGCACCGCCACCAGTAGTAGAGGAAGATGAGTCCCAGAGTGCGGCTCAATCTCAGTCCTCCCAGACAGTGCCTATTACTGAGGAGCACGTGGGAGCCTCAGCCCCAGCTCCAGCTCCTCCGCCGAATGCTTCAGGCCAAGACGTAAGAGAGGCCATTAATTTGTTGACTCAGTTGGTTGCGGCCCAGACTCAGAGGCCAAGCGCGGGGCAAGGTGACAGGACTGTTAGCGCAAGGGCCCGTGACTTCATTGCTTTGAAACCCCCGGAATTCTTTGGGTCGAAACTGGAGGAGGATCCCCAGGACTTTGTTGATGGTATGCTAAGGACGCTCCGATTGATACATGCTTCAGACACCGAATCGGTGGAGCTAGCGTCATACAGATTGAGGGATGTCTCAATCCAGTGGTACACGGTTTGGATGGCTTCGCGGGGAGCCAATGCACCTCCGCCGGTATGGCAAGAGTTTGTCGATGCTTTTCTCCGTCACTACATGCCTCCAGAAGTTCGGCGAGCTAGGGCCGATAAATTCTCGAATCTGAGGCAAGGTAGCATGAGTGCTATAGAGTATAGTCTCCGCTTCAATTCCTTGGCTAGGTATGCTTCGGCCATGGTAGCGGATATGGGCGATCGGGTGCACCGGTTTGTGAAGGGCCTAGGGCCACATTTGATGGATAAATGCTTGACTGCATCTCTTCAGGATGGCATGGATATTGCACGTATTCAGGCGCATGCTCAGGAATTGGAGGAACACCTACAGCAGCGGAGGAATGAACGTGAACAGGATAGGGGACATAGCAAGAGGGCTAGATCTTCGGGGCCGATGAGTGAGTCCAGAGGTGGACACCGGCAGCAGCCCCCTAGGCATGCAGGCTACTCTATGACCAGTGCGCTCCCACGGTTTTCAGGCCAGAGATTGGATAGATCTGCTCATTCAGGGCCGAGCCCGAGTTATTCAGGGCCTCAGTATAGAGATGATTCAGGCCAGTCTAGACCACCCGTGCCACGATGTTCCCAGTGTGGGAACTTGCATTGGGTTCAGTGCCGATCAGGTTCAGATGCTTGCTATTCTTGTGGTCGACCAGGCCACATTATGCGTGATTGCCCCTCAGTACAGGGTAGAGGTAGGGCCCAGCCATCAGGGTCGATAGCCGGGTCTTCAGCATCTGCACGCCCTATGGTGCCAGGTTCACATGCGCCGGTTGGCCATGGTAGAGGTAGAGGCAGAGCTCCCAGTTCCAGCGGTCCTCAGCACCGTATTTATGCTTTGGCTGGACGCCAAGATCTTGAGTCTTCTCCTGATGTGGTCACAGGTATATTATCGGTATTCTCTCATGATGTATATGCTTTGATTGATCCGGGCTCCACATTGTCTTATGTTACTCCATATATTGCGGGTCGATTTATAATTGAGCCGGAGTCTATTAAGCCTTTTGAGGTGTCTACGCCCGTTGGCGAATCGGTGATAGCTAGCCGAGTGTATAGAGATTGCGTAGTGGTGATATGTGACCGCCGTATAGTAGCTGATTTGCATGAACTAAAAATGGTAGATTTTGATGTTATTATGGGCATGGATTGGTTGGCTTCTTGCTACGCCAATGTTGATTGTAGAACGAAGATGGTTCGTTTCCAGTTCCCGGGCGAACCAGTCTTAGAATGGAAAGGGAATACGGCGTCACCAAAGGGTAGGTTTATTTCCTATCTAAAAGCGAGGAAGATGATCACTAAAGGGTGTATTTATCACCTAGTGCGAGTTCGAGATGTAGAAGTTGAGTCGCCGACTCTTCAATCAGTTCCGGTAGTGAACGAATTTCCGGATGTGTTCCCGGAAGAGCTTCCAGGCCTTCCTCCCGAGCGAGAGATAGATTTTGCGATTGATGTGTTGCCAGACACAAATCCCATATCTATTCCTCCCTATAGGATGGCACCCGCAGCGTTGAAAGAGTTGAAGGAGCAATTGAAAGACTTGCTTGAAAAAGGCTTCATTCGGCCTAGTTCATCCCCGTGGGGAGCACCCGTATTGTTCGTCCGGAAGAAGGATGGCTCCTTGAGAATGTGCATTGATTATCGGCAATTGAATAAAGTGACAATTAAGAACAAGTATCCCCTCCCGAGGATTGATGATTTATTTGATCAATTGCATGGTGCCAAATGGTTTTCAAAGATTGATTTGAGGTCCGGGTATCACCAAGTAAGAGTTAGGGAGAAAGATATCCCTAAGACAGCTTTCAGAACAAGATATGGCCATTTCGAGTTCCGAGTAATGTCGTTTGGGCTAACTAATGCACCGGCAGTGTTTATGGACTTAATGAACAATGTATTCAGGCCTTTTCTGGACCTATTCGTGATTGTATTCATCGACGATATCCTAGTGTACTCTAGATCCGAGGCTGAGCATGCGGAGCATTTGCGAACCGTCCTTGGAGTTCTTCGAGCTCGAGAGTTGTTTGCAAAATTCTCCAAATGTGAGTTTTGGTTGAACTCGGTATCATTCCTGGGCCATATTGTTGCAGCTGATGGTATTCGAGTGGATAGTCAAAAGATCGAGGCAGTGAAAACTTAGCCAAGGCCCACAACCCCTACAGAGGTTCGTAGCTTTTTGGGCTTAGCCGGGTATTACAGAAGATTTGTTGAGGGTTTCTCTTCTATTTCTGCACCGCTCACAAAGTTGACTCAGAAGTCAGCTAAGTTTCAATGGACAGATGCTTGTGAACGTAGTTTCCAAAAGTTGAAAGACAGATTGACTTCTGCCCCAGTCTTGACACTTCCAGAGGGAGTGGAAGGATATGTTGTTTATTGTGATGCTTCAGGCGTCGGGCTAGGCTGTGTATTGATGCAAAATGGTAAGGTGATCGCGTATGCTTCTAGACAATTACGGAAACATGAACAGAATTATCCTACCCATGACTTAGAATTGGCCGCGGTGGTCCATGCTTTAAAGATATGGAGACATTACTTATATGGTGTCCACGTGGATATTTATACAGATCATAAGAGTCTCCAGTACATCTTCAAGCAGAAAGAGTTAAATTTGCGGCAACGACGATGGCTAGAGTTGCTAAAAGACTATGACGTCGAAATCCTGTACCACCCCGGAAAGGCAAATGTTGTGGCCGATGCTCTTAGCCGCAGGTCTATGGGAAGCTTATGCGATGTGCGACAAGAAAAGAGAGAAATGACCCGTGAGCTTCAGCAGCTAGCCAGCCTAGGGGTCCGAGTAGTGGACTTAGGTAGCAGCAGAGCTACCATTCAGAATTCGGCAGTTCCGTCGCTAGTAGCGGAAGTAAAAGAGCGGCAAGTTGAGGATTCCAGGCTAATGCAGTACAGAGATACGCTCGCTCATAAAGAGGGGTCACCATTTGATATTTCGGGAGACGGAGCCCTCCGATGCCGAGGCAAGCTATGTGTCCCCGATGTGGCAGACTTACGCCACCAGATTTTGAGAGAGGCTCATTGTTCCCGTTACTCCGTTCACCCTGGAACGACGAAGATGTATCATGATCTTAAGTCTATATATTGGTGGAATGGGATGAAGGAAGATGTAGCGGAGTTTGTAGCCCAATGTTCCAATTGCCAACAAGTAAAAATAGAACACCAAAAGCCGGGTGGCTTAGTGCAAGCTATAGAAATCCCAACTTGGAAGTGGGAAGTGATTAATATGGATTTCATTACAGGGCTACCTCGTTCTCGACGCAAGTATGATTCCATATGGGTGATTGTGGATAGACTCACTAAATCAGCTCATTTCTTACCGGTCAGGACGACCTATGTGGCAGAAGATTATACAAGGCTTTATGTTAAAGAAATAGTGAGACTCCATGGTGTCCCAGTGTCTATTATCTCCGATAGAGGAACTCAGTTTACGGCCAAATTTTGGGAGTCCTTTCAAGGGGGTCTAGGGACCCAAGTGCGCCTTAGCACGGCATTTCACCCACAGACCGATGGGCAAGCTGAACGCACCATCCAGACTCTTGAAGATATGTTACGGGCATGCATGATAGATTTTGGGGGAAATTGGGATGACCATTTGCCACTCATTGAGTTTGCTTACAATAATAGTTATCACTCCAGCATCCTAATGGCACCATATGAAGCTTTATATGGGCGAAAGTGTAGATCCCCGATTGGGTGGTTTGAAACGGGAGAGGCCAAGTTAATGGGGCCCGATTTGGTCCAACAAGCCATAGAGAAAGTCAAGCTCATACGAGATCGGTTGTTGGCGGCTCAAAGTCGCCAAAAGTCTTATGCAGATAATCGTCGAAGGGACTTAGAGTTTCAAGTTAAGGATTGGGTGTTTTTGAAAGTGTCGCCGATGAAGGGCGTTATGAGATTTGGCAAAAAGGGGAAGCTTAGTCCCCGGTATATAGGGCCTTATGAAATTGTGCGAAAGATAGGCAAAGTGGCCTATGAATTAGACTTACCTCCAGACTTGGAGTCAGTTCACCCGGTTTTCCATGTCTCGATGCTTCGGAAGTGTGTTGGAGATCCTACGAGGGTCGTCCCAGTGAATGATATTCAAGTGACAGAAAAGTTAACTTATGATGAAATACCCATTGCCATATTAGATAGGCAAGTACGGAGGCTTAGAAACAAAGAAGTGGCCTCAGTTAAAGTTTTGTGGAAAAATAATAATCGAGAGGAAATGACATGGGAAGCGGAAGAAAATATGCAATCCAAGTACCCGCATTTATTTCAGCCCTTGGGAGAAGTCCAAGATGAGACGTCAAAATCATAAGGTATGGATGTTTTCCTTTTATGCTTATGGGTAGTGTGTGGCCAAAAATTTTCATGTTGTTATGATGTGGCCCTGTGTGGCATCGATATTATGGGTTGTTGTGACAGGTTGTTAGTGCCATGTTATAGGGGAAACTCTGGCGAAATTTTTATAAAGTCCCGGGTGTTCTCGACATTCGAGGACGAATGTTCTTAAGGGGGGGAGAATGTTACACCTCGGAAAAATCTTCCGTTGGTACGCAAGTGAATGAACTAGCGAAATACGAGTATCGGGTTAATGATGACTTAAGGGAATTTTGGGAAAGAGTTATAACGTCCCTTAGATTAGTATTGAAGTGTTAAACAAGTGTTAAGAAGGTTCCATGAGGATCGGAGATCAAACGAAGTGGCGAAACTAAGTTCAGTGACTGATGAGTTCTACGGCTCATTATACGGACCGTATAATGTTATACGGACCGTATAGTGAACCGTAAAACCATCACAGTGAAGGTTGGTTGCTGGTGGAATTTTACGGTCAGTTATACGGACCGTATAAAATTTATACGGACCGTATAACGAACCGTCAAATGGTCACAGTGAAAGGTTGCTCACTAGTAACGTTTTACGGTCAGTTATACGGACCGTAAAACTGTTTTACGGACCGTCAAGTAGTCACAGTGAAGGGGTGCTGGGCAGACCCATTTCACGGTCTATTATACGGACCGTATAACCATTATACGGACCGTATAATGGACCGTATAATGGAACCCGACAATTCGGTGATGATTTAATAAATAAAGACCAAGTTCATGAAAATCATTTCCACATTTCCTCTCTCTCTCTAAAACATCTCTCTACAACTTTTGTACAAGTTTTCAAGGGTATTAATCCATCAACCACATTAAACAAGTAAATCCAAGGTAGAAACCCATCAAGGATCATCTAAAGTCAAGAAACCCAAATGGAGAAAGACTAGGGTTTTACTCAAAGTGGAGTATTATCAACAAAAGCTTGTCCCTACAACTTCTAAGGTAAGATTCATGATTTTTATATGATGTTTACGGTATGGGAGAATTAAAATGCATGGATTGTAGAAAACATGGTCCACTAGGACATGAATGATGAATAGTGACGTTTTTGAGACATAGTTTGAATTGAATCATGATTGTTGTTGTATTGTGATATGAGTGTGTTATAAATGACGTTAAGATCATGAAATAAACATTGTATATGGATGAACGAAGTTGGGTGTTGTGACCCTAAATAGGGACAAATGGAAGTGAATTGAGAATGTGGATAATGTAGATGATTAATGGCCATGGAAATGATATTATAAATGTGTTGTTGACGTTTGGGGTTGAATTATGATATGGACAAATGTTGTATAGATAAAGGAGATGCGGTCCAATTTTCTCTAGTTCTAGCCATGTGCACTAGTTATCGATACTAATGATAGTATGGCCTTAATGAAGGTAAAAACCTGAGCATCGAAGGAGTACGTGCAAGTGTAGAATAATTCGACAAAGAGGTATGTAAGGCTAACCCTTCTTTCATAAGGCATGGTTCTTTGGCCAAACTCCTAATCCCTCTATATGAGCATGTTGACTACAAATGTTTCACATTCCGAGCTCATAAGCTCACTATCCTTGATTGGTACTACGAATGCGCTACGCACCTCAGGTGACGAGTAGGACTACGATATAGAAGTAACAATAACGATAATGATAGTAATGATGATGGTGATAATAATGATGCTAAGAGTGCCTACGGGCTGTTATGCTCATACGTGCCCCTGAAGGGCTATAATGAAACCCCGAGCTTATAACGCCGGGTAGAATATATGGGTATGAATATGTATAGAATATGTATACGATTTCGAAACGCGCGCACACATCTGCAGATGGTACGGATAACCCTGAAGCCTTGGTAGGGCCAGGTATGAGTAACATTGAGCCTTGGTTGGCCAAGTATGTATATGAAATACTGATCCAATGAGGTCGGGTACGCTATGTAAATGCCATGTATACGAAATGATTATGTATGTATATATATTATGTAAAAGAATGTGATGAGACTATGTATAAGAATACGAATGACGATGTGAGTAAGTAAGCGACATGATGATGATGATATTATTGTCTCCCCTCCTATGCTATTCCATATATTGTTCATTATGTTGTATATCAATGTTAATCATGCTTTACATACTCAGTACATTCTTCGTACTGACGTCCTTTTGTTTGTGGACGCTGCGTCATGCCCGCAGGTGCACAGGGAGACAGACTTGACCCATAGCTGCCTATTTGAAGATTTCATAGAGAGCTCCATTTCCTTCGGAGCCATATCTTTTGGGTACTCATTCTTTTGTGTATATAACTATGGGCATAGCGGGGTCCTGTCCCGCTCATGATATGTCATACTCTTAGAGGCTCGTAGTCATGTGTATGTGGGTAGAGATGTTTGGCCATGTCGGCCTATGTTTTGTATATCTTTTGTTGGCCTCGTCGGCCTTGTATATTTGACATGGCATAGATGCCCATGATATGTTAATTGATGATGATCGTCCAATGGGACTAGCTTGATTAATGATTAAAAATGCATGAAATGAATTATGGTTCACCTAGATGTTATGATATGCATGATAACGGGGTGCCCGGGTGGGGTAGCACCGGGTGCTCGTCGTGGCCCCCTAGTCGGGTCGTGACACATGCTTCCTTGTTTCAAATTCAAGAACCTGTCCGCTCGAGCTCGACGGACTTCAGGTGGCAAGTAGTGACGAATAAAGGCATCTACAAACTCTTGCCACACGGGAGGTGGTGCATTCTCCCCTCTTGTTATCACCCAATTCTTATACCATAGTACCGCTACGTCGCGAAGTCTATATGAGGCCAACTCTACAGATTCAGTCTCAGAAGCATGCATAAGTGTTAACGTCCTCAGCATTTCATCGATAAAACCTTGTGGGTCCTCATCCGGCTTCGACCCGAAAAATTCTGGAGGATTTAGAGTAAGGAAATCACGGGATCTTGTACTAGCTGAACGATCACTTGGGCCCGCATTCTGTCATTGTGCCTGAGCGGCAACCAACTGCGTCAATAAATGTATGGCCTCGGACACTTGTTGACCCGAAGCACCCGGTGGAGGAATCGGAGCTGAGGCTCCTCCCTGCTCTTCTACATTGGGCGCGGCCTCACTTTCCCCTACATTTGCCGGAGGCTCTCTTTCCGCCTGCCTCTTTGTCGTAGCTTTGCCTTTCTGGGCAGCTGTCTCTTTTCCTTTCGGCGGCATGTTTCTGAAACCATAAAGCACTTTTAGGAATGATATAATCCTAGACATGGCTCTATCGCACGATCTTATGAGAAGAAGGATGGTCATTTTCCTAAATTCCCTGTAGCCTCTTGTTTATTAGCGTGGCGCGCAACACACCATAAACCATACTCTACTAGACACGGCTCGTAGACACTTCCTAGGGCGAACTGCTCTGATACCACTTCTGTCACGACCCAGCTAGGAGCCACGACGGGTACCCGGAGCTAGTTACCGAGCACCGCTCACTCTACTACTTATCTTGCTCATTTAATACTCTTTTATCAATTTTACATACCAATTGTAGGAAAATCATATTTACTCGAAACATAAATACTTTATATACATTTGCCTCGCGGCCATCAAAATAATATACATACATATGAAAACCTCTTGTGAGACCATCTAACCCACACTGCGTATCTACGAGCCTCTACTAACATAATGAATACATGGACGGAACGAGACTCCGTCATGCCCAAAATATGCATCTATGAATGTACATCAAAAGGGTATCCATAAGCACCTCCGAACAATGGAGTGCTATCTACCAGCTGACAGCTACTGAGGACCTGGGCCAAGCTCTCCTCCCTGTCTACCTGTGGGCAAGAACACAGCATCCGAAGAAAGGACGTCAGTACGAATATTGTACCGAGTATGAGAGGCATACATAATGAAAGGAAACAACAATAATATGAGGATAACATCAACATGAGACATCTGGATCTGACTGATAATTATAAATGAAGTAATGCATGCTATCTTACTCATACTCATCATCATGACATGTATGCATCATATGCAAGCTGCCCGTCCATGTCGGAACGGTGTGATAATCAATAATATTAGCCCACGTCCAGGCCTCCCGCGTCTGGGGTACCATCTCATGCCGCCCACTAGTGGTGTCTGCCCACGCCCGTAGGTCATGGTGTATCCGTATCGCCGCCCGTCGAAGCGGTGTCTGCCCGGCCAACTAGGCCTGGTGTGAAATGCTCATGACATGCTCAATGTAAATGCTCATGGTAATATGCTTATCATAAAATACTTATCTTATCATAATGCGTATATATGACTCATGATCAACTTTACTCTATCGGGGTGACGTAAGGTCGTGATCCCCCGATTACATTATGGAACCATCATGGACATTCTGCCTCACGTTGAAAGGACTAGTACATAAGGTGAGTGTAGGCAAGGAATAACATCATCATCATTCTAGTGTCATCATATCGTATAACTTATCTCATATAGACATTCATAAGTATAAGCTTTTAACTTCTTAGCATGTAAGAACTCACGAAAGAAATAGGGATTCAAGTTAAAAGATTCATGCCTTTAGAAAGAAGGACTAGCCTCACATACCTTGGTCGTTTAGCTAAGATATCGCTCACTTGTTCTCCGTCGATATCACGTCGTTACCTTCATAAGAGAATCCGTATCAACATTAGTAAACTAACTACAAGAACCCATCGCTAATTCTAGGGAAAGTCGGACAACGATTCCTTCGCTCATACCATTTTTCTCATGTTTTATATCAACTCCCAACATTCATAATATTACTCGCAACATCATAATCGACAATCGTCATTTACGTACATTTCGCAAAATCCACCATTTTCCTCCAATTTTCCCTTATTTCTACTTCTAGCTCATCCTTGCGTTTTCATGCATTTAATGCTTGTTTCATGATATAAACATCATTTATAACGTATTAGTACTCACGACACTTCAATATTCATAGTTCAATTCCACTATCATTCATTTATGTCACTATTCACCCAATAATGACCCATTTCTATGTTCTTCTACATTTCAAGTGTCTAAGCTTTCCAATACTTCAAACAACATGGAATAATCATGAAACTTACCTTGGATGATGGTTGAACGATCCTTAAGTTGAAATACTTCAATTAGCCAAAACCCAAGTTCCACCTTCTTGGGAATTTCTTGACTTAGAAGATCCTTAGATGTGTTCTTACACTTGATTCCATGAAATTAGTGTTGTTGGTCTTGATATTCCCTTTAATTCTCTTGAATTCTTGTGGAAGAATTATTTGGAATGTTCTAGAGGTCTCTTGAGTTGTTGGATGAATAATGAAATAATATGAAGTCTAAGTCCCTTTTAAAATCACAAAATATGATCTTTAATGAATTCTTGTCGGGGTGAACAGTGGTCGTAAACCACCATATACGGACCGTATTTTGATTTACGGTCCGTCCACTGTGGTTGTATTTAACCATTTCAAAGACAGAAAGTTTTGGCTGATGGACATGGTAGTTTACGACCTGGTTTACGGGCCGTAAACTGGGTCGTATTTAACCATATTCAACATTTACAGAAAGTTGAGATTTTTGACAAGCTGGAGGACGATTGCACTATACGGTCCGTAAATCACTTTACGGGCCGTATAGTGCCATATACGACCACTGGCTGAAAATTTTTCTGCGACTTTCTTATTTCCAAAAATTCTTAATTAGCCATTCCCGACTTAACAAAACATCATTCACTCAACTTTTCATCATTCCACTCATCATACAAGTACGGAGAAACTTCCGAGGTGTAACACTCATGAGAGGGTATATAGCAAGGAATCATGACTTAATGAAAGAGGGGTTAGCCTTACAATACCTCCTTGTCTTCTTAACTACTTAAAGTTCACCATCGAAGCTTGAACAATCTACATTTAGAAGGATTCATACCATGGTTAAGCCTTAATAATACTCTTAAATTCAAACTAGAATAATCCATGATCTAATGAAAATTGGGCAGCATTTCCACTATTTCGTCAACTTCCACCATATTAAAAAATAACTCCCAACAACCACAATAACATCCATAATATCATAATCAAGTAATCACATTCCATTGAGCCTTCAAAATTCATTCTCATGCTCAACTTATACTAACAATTTCACACCCATTCCTAGCACCTTTTCATACAACGTTTCCTCATCCCTATTACTACCTTCCATAACAATATTATACCAATATCATACTAAGAATCATAACTCAAGTTATCTTACTACTTAAAAACATCATAAAAGTTACATTTAGCCCTCATTTTCTACTTTCTTCTTCTACCCAAGTTGTTCAACAACCAAGCATCCATGATAACATGAAATAAGCATGAAAACTAACAGTTTATCTCATAGGAATGAGCCATGGAGCAGTTATCAACTTATGTGAAAACCCTAGCTTCAATACCCAAGAATTTCTTGTAGCCTACTAACCCTAGCAAGACTTCTAACACATGAATACCTTGATTCTTGTCTCTTGATCTTAGTTTTCTCTTGGGCTGAAATGGAATATACTTGGAGACTTCTAACACATGAGTATAGTTTTCTCTTGGGTTGAAATGGAATATACTTGGAGACTTCTAACACATGAGTACCTTTATGTAAAGGTCAATTTATACGGACCCCCCTTATACGGACCATATAAGTGGTCGTATAACACACAGTTAACTCGAACTTTCTCTCGTTGATTCGTTTGACTTCCAATCCTTGTGGAACCTTCTTGGAACTTATGTAACACTTCATTAACCATAAAATAGGCCCTATAGCAGCCCCTTAAGATATTTCTAAAAAACATTAGCTCAATTATAGCGAAAACCTTTCCGAACACGACTTACATTTCACTTCCTTCAACAAACTAAATTTCGCATATTCATATGACTTCAAAATATTATAGTATGCACTTTAAGCTATCTAATACTCTCCTTAATCTCATAAGAATTTCACGTTCATCTTAAGCTCGCACTGGTCTACTTTCAAGGCAACAAATCTGGAATTTCGGAGGTGTACAATTCTTCCCCCCTTAGGAACATTCGTCCTCAAATGTTTGGTTCTTGGAGATTATATAAATATTTCGCCAGAGTTTCCCCTATAATGTAGCACTACCATCCTACAACAGAAACCCAAAATACATCGACTCACAGGGCTACAACAACAACATCAATAACCATGGCCACACACGACCAGGAAGGCATCAAGGAAAGCACTACATACCTGAGGATAATGGCGTCTCTGCCTGAGTCTCCTCTGAAGGTAAAAACAAATGCGGGTACCGGAACGTCATGTATTCTTCGGCTTCCCAAGTCATTTCCTCTCTATTATTATTCCTCCATAAAAATTTAACTGAAGCTTCATCTTTAGTTCTGAGCTTCCGTACTTGCCTATTTAGAATGGCAATGGGGACTTCTTCATAAGAAAATTGTTTGGTAACTTGGACATCATCTATTGGTACAATTCTGGAAGGATATCCGGTGCACTTACGGAGCATCGATACATGGAAAACTGGGTGAACTGACTCCAAATCAGGAGGTAGATCTAATTCATAAGCCAGTTGGCCTACCTTGCGTATAATCTCATAAGGTCCAATGTACCGGGCGCTAAGCTTGCCCTTTTTTCCAAATCTCATGACACCCTTCATTGGAGACACCTTCAAGAATACCCAATCTTTCACTTGGAGCTCAAAGTCCCTTTGATGATTATCTGCATAGGATTTCTGACGACTCTGAGCTGTTAATAGTCGATCCTGTATAAGGTTGACTTTATCTATAGCTTACTGGACCAGGTCTGGTCCTATCAATTTTGTCTCTCCTACTTCGAACCACCCAATTGGAGATCTACATTTGTGCCCATATAAAGCCTCATACGGGGACATTTGGATGCTAGAATGATAACTATTGTTATAAGCAAATTCAATAAGTGGTAAGTGATCCTCCCAACTACCTCAAAAATCCAATATACATGCCCGTAGCATATCCTTAAGGTTCTGAATAGTACGTTCAGCTTGCCCATCAGTCTGTGGGTGGAATGCTATGCTAAGAATCACCTGAGTCCCCAAACCTTCCTTGAAAGTTTTCCAGAAATTGGTTGTAAATTGAGACCCTCTATCGGAGATAATAGATACTGAAACACCGTGAAGTCGCACTATCTCTTTAACATAAATCTTTGCATAATTTTCTGCTACGTACGTAGTTCTGACTAGTAAGAAATGCGCTGACTTCGTGAGTCTATCCACAATCACCCATATAGAATCATAGTTACGTCGAGAACGGGGTAAGCCTGTAATGAAGTCCATGTTAATTACTTCCCCTTTCCAAGTCGGAATCTCCATAGCTTGCAATAATCCACCCGACTTTTGGTGCTCAATCTTTAGTTGCTGACAATTAAGGCATTGAGCTACAAATCTCGCTATATCTTTCTTCATCACATTTCACCAATATATAGATTTAAGATCATGATACATCTTCATTGCTACGGGGTGAACGGAATAACAGGAACAATGGGCTTTTCTCAATATTTGGTGGCGTAATTCTGCAACATCAGGAACACATAACTTGCCTCGGCATCGGAGAACGCCGTCTCCAAAAATCTCAAAGGACGACTTCTTTCTTTGAGGAAGTGTATTTCTGTAATGAATTAGCATGAGATCTTTGTATGACGTTCTTTCACTTCAACTACCAGCGACAAGACCGCTGAATTCTGAATGATAGCTCCCATACTGCCTGAGTCCACTACTCGAACTCCAAGGCTAGCTAGCTGATGGAGCTCATGAGCTATCTCTCTTTTCTCTCGCTAAACATCGCATGAACTTCCTATGGACCTACGACAAAGAGCATCAGCCACAACGTTCGCCTTCCCAGGATGATATAGGATGTTAACATCATAATCTTTCAAGAACTCCAACCATCGCCTTTGCCGTAAATTCAGTTCCTTCTGCTTGAAAATACACTGGATGCTCTTGTGATCTGTATAAATATCAACATGGACGCCATACACGTAATGTCTCCACATCTTCAATGACTGAATCACTGCAGCTAACTCAAGATCATGGTTTGGATAATTTTTCTCATGTTTCCGCAACTGTCTTGAAGCATACACAATTACCTTACCATGTTGCATTAACACACAGCCTAACCCAACGCCTGAAGCATCACAATAGACAACACAACCTTCCGATCCCTCTCGAATTGTCAAGACTGGGGCAGAAGTTAATCTATCCTTTAGCTCTTGGAGACTACGTTCATAATCATCTGTCCATTGGAATTTAGCTGATTTCTGGGTTAGCTTCGTGAGTGGTGCAGAAATAGAACATCGTGAGTGGTGTAGAAATAGAAGAAAAGCCTTCTACAAATCTCCAGTAACAACCTGCTAAGCCCAGAAAACTACGAACCTCCGTAAGTGTTGTAGGTCATGGCCAAGTCTTCACGGCCTCAATCTTTTGGGTATCTAACCGAATACCATCGGTTGAAATAATATGCCCCAGAAAGGTCACCGAATTCAAACAAAATTCACACTTATAAAATTTGGCGAATAACTCTCGAGTTTTGAGAACCTTAAGGACGGTACGCAAATGATCTGCATGTTCTACTTCGGATCGAGAATATACTAGGATATCATCAAAGAACACAATCACAAATAAATCTAGGAAGGGCCTGAACACATTGTTCATTAAGTCCATGAATACTGTCGACACATTAGTTAGCCCAAATGACATTACCCAGAAGTCAAAATGGCCATATCTCGTTCTGAAGGCTGTCTTAGGAATACCTTTCTCCCTAACTCGCACCTGATGATACTCGGATCTCAAATCTATCTTTGAAAACCATTTGGCGTCTTGCAATTGGTCAAATAAGTCATCAGTCCTTGGGAGAGGATATTTATTCTTGATTGTCACTTTATTTAGTTGCCGATAGTCAATGCACATTCACAAGGAGCCATTTTTCTTTCGCACAAACAACACGGGTGCTCCCCACGGGAAATAAGTAGGCCTAATAAAACCTTTTTCAAGCAAGTCCTTTAATTGCTCCTTCAACTCCTTTAACTTAGCGGGAGCCATCCTATAAGGAGGAATGGATATGGGTTTTGTATCCGGTAGCACATCAATAGAAAAATCAATCTCCCGTTCAGGAGGGAGGCCTGGAAGCTCTTCCGGGAATACATCCAGAAACTCATTCACCACGGTGACAGACTGAAAAGCTGGCGATTCAGCTTCTACATCTTGAACCCGAACTAGATGGTAAATACAACCTTTAGCAATCATTTTCCTCGCCTTGAGATAGGAAATAAACCTACCTTTCAGGGACGCAGTATTTCCTTTCCATTCTAAAACTGGTTCTCCCGGAAACTGGAAGCGAACCGTTTTCATTCTACAATCAACATTTGCATAACAAGAAGCCAACCAATCCATGATAATATCAAAGTCCACCATTTTTAACTCATGTAAATCAACAATAGTATGATGGTCACAAATCACAACTACCCAGTTTCTATATGCCCGACTAGCCATTACCAGTTCACCAACGGGTGTTGATACCTCGAAAGTTTGGATTGACTCCGGTTTGACCCCAAATCGACCCGCATTATATGGAGTAACATATGACAGTGTGGAGCCAGGATCTATCAATGCATATACATTATGAGAAAGTACCGACAATATACTCGTGACGACATCAGGGGAAGACTCAAGATCCTGCCGTCCAGCCAAACCATAAATACGGTGCTGAGGACCACTAGAACTGGGAGCTCTCCCTCTACCTCTACCATGGACGACTAGTGCCTGTGAACCTTGCCCCATAGGGTGTATAGATGATGAAGACTCGGCTGCCGATCCTGAAGGCTGGGCCCTACCCCTACCACCAATCGAGGGGCAATCACGTATGATATGGCCTAGCCGAGGACATGCATAGCAAACCTCTTAGCCTAGTCGATACTGGCCCCAATGTAACTTCCCGCATTGGGAACATTGTGGCACGGGTGGCTTTGCCTGACCCAAATTGCCTCTGAAATGAGAACCTAAAACACTGAAACTCTGACTCAGCCCGGAGTGAGTAGATTTTCAAATCTCTGGCCCGTAAACTGTGGTGGCGTACTAGTCATAGATGGCCTGAATGCCTAGAAAACTGCTGTCGTTGCCCTCCTCTTAATTTACTAATCAGACCCGAAGATCTACTCCTCTTACTATACCTTCTGTCATGCTCACACTCACTTTTTCGCTGTTGTTGTCTTTCCTCTAAATTCTGGGCATGGGCTTGAATGCGTGAAATATCCATGTTGTCCTGAAGGGATGCAGCCAAGCATTTATCCATCAAATACGGACCTAAGCCACTCACAAATCGGTGCACTCGGTCACCTATATCCGCTACCATGGCCGGAGCATACCTAGCCAAAGAATTGAAGCGGAGACTATACTCTCAGGCACTCATACTTCCTTGTCTAAGATTCAAGAACTTATCAGCTCTAGCCCGCCGAACCTCTGGAGGCAAGTAATGTCGGAGAAAGGCATCCACAAATTCTTGCCATACCGGGGGAGGTGCATTAACTCCCCTTGAAGCCATCCAAACCGTATACCAATGAACCGCGACATCCCGCAATCTATCGGATGCTAACTCTACTGATTTAATGTCAGAAGCATGCATTAACCGAAGTGTCCTCAACATCCCATCAATAAATTTCTGAGGGTCCTTATCCGGCTTTGATCCGAAACACTCCAGAGGGTTCAAGCTAATAAAATCACGGGCCCTCGCACTAACAACCCTATCACCTTGACCTGTACCTTGCCGCTGGGTCTGAGTGGCAACCAACTGAGTCAGTAAATGAATTGCCTCTTTCACATCTTGGCCTGAAGCATCTGGTGGAGGAGCTGGGGCTGAGGCTCCCTCATGCTCCTCAGAAATAGGCACTGAGCGAGAGGACTGAGATTGAGCCGTATTTTGGGATTCACCCTCCTCTATAACCATTGGCGATGCTCTTTCCGCCCGCTTTTCTGCCACTGTCTTTCCCTTTTGGCCAGCCATAGCTTTTCTCTTTATAGGTATTTCTTAAATACATAATACACGGTTAAGGAAAGAGAAATCCCTATATCATGGCTCTATCGCACGATCTTATGAAGAAAGAATGTCATCCATTCCTAGAAATGCCCGCAGCCACCTGTTTATGAGTGTGGCGCGCAACACACCCATAAACAAGACTCTACTGGACAGGGCTCGTAGACACACCCTAGGACAGAACTGCTCCGATACCACTTTTGTCACGATCCAACCGGAGGGCCATGACGGCCACCCGGTGCTAACCCACTCGGGCACCTCTTATCGTACATTCACATTCATATCTAGGTGGGCCACATAGCCTACGCATGATTTATATACATCAATAATACTAATCTCATTGGGAAGCGACACATTCATAGCATCATTAACAACTATGCCCATATCTATATACACAAGCCGACGAGGCTAAAAAAATAATATAAAAAATATGAGCCGACAAGGCTACAAGACATCTAACCATACACAACTGTCTACGAGCCGCTAAGAAGAGTATGTAACATCATATAGACAGGACAAGACCCCGCCATGCTTATATAAATACTCAAAAGAATAGTACCCAAAAGCTGCAGCTCCGAATCAAATGGAGCTCCTCTATGCAGTATCTGAACAAGTAGTCTATGGGTTGAGTCTATCTCCTTGTCCACCTGCGGGCATGATGCTGCGTCCAAAAACAAAAGGACATCAGTACGAATAATGCACTGAGTATGTAAAGCATAATCAACATCATAACAGAATCATAATGAATGACATAAGATAGAGAAGTTGTAAGCTAATAAAGTCACTTCTACCTCTAGCGTTGTTCATCGTATTTACTTACCCTTTTTTCTATTGGGGATCTTCCATTTCATACATTTATACCTGTAGTAATATCATACCTGACCATAGAGATTCGGTGACTTACTTACCCGACCATAATAAGGTTCGGTGTTATACATACCTGGCCCTACCAAGGCTCAGTGTTATCCGTACCCAACTGTAGTGGTACGCGCGCGATAGGTATCATACCTAGCCATATAAGCTCAGTGTTACATAATAGTCATACATACTTAGACACATATACATAAGAGAACATAAGTATCATCAACATCATTACCATCATCGTTTTCGTTACATCTATCCTTAGAGGATCAACTATCATATGAGGGAGGAAATAGCATTGGGAAAGTATTGAGGATCATGAGCTTTAGTAATTTTAGAGATAGAGTAATTTGGAAGACATTATGGAACTCGTGAGAGGGTATATAGCAAGGAATCATGTCTTAATGAAAGAAGGGTTAGCCTTACAATACCTCTTTGTATTCTTAACTACTTAACATTTACCGTGAAATCTTGAACAATCTACATTTAGAAGGATTCATGCCATGGTTAAGCCTTAATGATACTCTTAAATTAAAACTAGAATAATTCCTGATCTAATGAAAATTGGGCAGCATTTCCCCTATTTCGTCGACTTCCACCATATTACAAAACTACTCCCAACAACCACAATAACATCCACAATATCATAATCAAGTAATCATATTCCATTGAGCCTTCAAAATTCATTCTCATGCTCAACTTATACTAACAACTTCACACCCATTGCTAGCACATTTTCACACAACGTTTCCTCATCACTATTACTACCTTCAATAACAATATTATACCTATATCATACTAAGAATCATGACTCAAGTTAGCTTACTACTCAAAAACATCATAAAAGTTACATTTAGTCCTCATTTTCTACTTTCTTCTTCTACCCAGGTTGTTCAATAGTATCCATGATAACACGAAATAAGCATGAAAACTAACCTTTTATCTCATAGGAATGAGCCTTGAAGCAGTTATCAACTTATGTGAAAACCGTAGCTTCAATACCCAAGAATTTCTTGTAGCCTACTAACCCTAGCAAGACTTCTAACACATGAGTAGCTTGATTCTTGTCTCTTGATCTTTGTTTTCTCTTGGATTGGAGAGTAATATACTTGGAGAAGGGTTTTGGAGCTCTCAAGACTTGAGGAAATGTGGGAAATGAAATAAAAGAACAAGTGGCATCTATTTATACAAAAAATTAAAAAGCTGCTCGATGGACTTACACGGACCACTTATACGGTCCGTATAAGTGGACCCTATAACACCACCAAGAAAATGTCCCTTTCTATAAAGGTCAATTGATACGGACCCCCTTATACGGACAGTATAAGTGGTTGTATAACTCACAGTTATCTGGAACTTTCTCTCGTTGATTTGTTTGACTTCCAATCTTTGTGGAATCTTCTTGTCACTTATGTAACACTTCATTAACCATACAATAGGCCATATAGCAGCCCCTCAATATATTTCTAAATAAATATTAGCTCAATTATAGCGAAAACCTTTCCGAACACGACTTACATTTCACTTCCTTTAACAAACTAAATTTCGCATATTCATATGACTTCAAAATCTTATAGTATGCACTTTAAGCTATCTAATACTCTCCTTAATATCGTAAGAACTTAATGTTCATCTTAATCTCTCATTGGTATAATTTCAAGGCAACAAATCCGGAATTTTCGAGGTGTAACAGGATGCTATTAATGAAAACCATGTTTTGAAGTACGGGGTCATTTTTGTTTCTTATGACATCTGCCACCCTAGAAAATTTAGATTCACATCATTTTCACACACTGCAGTGACTGTTGCAAATCTAGTGTCGACTGTATCATTATCCTCGTACGAAGTCTGTGGCATACCAGTTTGGGACTACATCACTTATAGTCAAAAATACCCAAATGTAGACCGTACATCAGAGTGCAGTATCATATTCCTTTCATGATGAATACTAACCTCTGTGTCCAGAATTACAACATTTAGTCAGAATATTCAAGTTAACTACTGCATAATCAAGTGCGGAGCCTTTTCTCATGACTACCACTATCCCTGAACTAGGATTACGTTAACTTAAAATAAACTGCAGTAGCGACCGCAAATCTTGATGTAGGAATCACATTCGTATCTCAATGATTGTATCTCAGCCCCTTCGACATGTAGTCATTTAATCCATATCGTTATCTTGAGGAATGAAGCTCACCTCGGTGGCAAGACTGACACCTTTCGTTTTTGACTTCGGGGAAGAATACCCGCCCGTCGACAGGGTTCACATCTTCCGAAAGGACTAGACTCTATTGTAAATATGACATTTCAATGCTGATATCAATGCATCGTCTTCAAATCACAGAATGTCAGGATGAATATTGTGACCATCCTTCGGGTCAAAATTAATCCATATTTGCTGACTACCTATGTCGACGATTTTAAATTTGATTTCAGAATTATGTCACCTGATTCAGATGAGGATTGTGCTTACCAAATTTAAGACGTCTAATCAGTCATCGTATCAATCCAAGCCATGCGACATCTCAGCCAGGGTCTCAATACCTTGACACGATATTGTTTAATGGAGACCAGACCTCGATAAATCGTGATTATATCTTTCTAAAGTCTTAAAATTTTCTTTTGTAAAAACCTTTGTGCTCTGCAAAACGACCAAACATGTCAACGCAAAACAACTTTACTTAAGGAGGATTTCGTTACCTTTTTGTATGCTTCTCTTTACTGCTATTCCTTGACATTTCTTCTTCACTTTGTTTGTTGTCATCATCCTGTTTCAAACATCTTAGAAAACAAGTTTGTGTAAAAGCATCCATGCTTATTTATTCCTGCATCCATAGAAAAATTCGTCAGTTTCCTATATGGCCGACCGCTCTCTCTGCACATAGACTTCTTTTGTTCATACTTTGGCAGAAAAGAATGCTCATTTTCCTTAAAAATCCTTTTATTTTTTAGTAAAGTCAAAAAAAATTGGCGATGATTTTGGAAAACATATATATATTTGGTATACTACATATGTTTTGAAAATGATATATTTTATACACGGCCTTTTAATGTCATGACATTAATTACTCAAACAAGGCCTTCCGTCTCTTCTTCTTGATCTTGACTTGTGAAATTTTCGAATCTTTTTCGAAAATTTTGCCCCAGTTTGTACACGTCTTTATATCAACTCGAATTTTGCTATGTCAAGGGAATTTTTGAGACCTTCTAAAAAATTCTGCCCCTGTGTAAAAGTTCCAATCAGTTCGTTCCTTTGAACTGATATATTGAATGATTTTTTGAGGTTCTCTAAAACATTCTGCCCTAGTGTAAGTGTGTACTTGTTGATTCTGAATTTTACTATGCTCGAGGAATTTTTGAGATTCTTCTCATAAATTCTACCCAGTGTAAGTTTTAATCAGTTCGTTCCTTTGAACTGATATATTTAAAGAATTTTTGAGGTCCTCTTAAAAATTCTGCCCCAGTTTTCTTGTGGGGTTACCTTTATCTCTCTCTTTCTAGATCAATTTTGAGGTTTCCTAAGGTTTATTGGGAATTTTGTTTGGAATGACCGAGCTCGGGAGAGCACCTGCGTATCCCATTTTGGGAATCAGGTCGAAACGTAGTTCAGCGTAAACATATTGAAATTTTTTGGTGAGACCGAACTTAAAAGAGCGCCTACGTATCCTAATGGGAATTAGGTCATAAAGTAGTTCAAAATACATAATTTTGGATTTTTGGGTTAAAGCGACTGAGCTTAGAAAAGCGCCTACATCTCCCCTTATAAGTATAGGGAATCAGGTCCTCGCGTAGTTCGTACATAATTTGGATTTGGTTTTTCTAAGAAAAATGCAAAATTACAAGTAAAGGAAATGCAATTAAAGAAACATAAACTATAAAAACTCTGGATCTTCGTAGTCGTCTTCTTCTTCACACATAGTATCTCTTGATGGCATCTGAATTTATTGCTCTTGGCCACTCCTGACCATCCATTTCAGCAAGGGCCCCTGCCAGTTTGGTGCAAACTTTCCTTTGTATTCTTCTTGATTTGGAAGTATTCATTTGAGCACTAATTGTCCAATTTGAAAAATCCTGGTTCTCACGTGCTTGTTTAAAGCTCGCGCCATTCTCTGTTGGTACAATTGACCATGGTAAACAACAATCATTTGCTTTTCATCTATCAAAGCTAGTGTTCATACCTTTTGCGGATCCATTCCGCATCGTCCAATTCAGCCTCTTGTATGATTCGAAATGAAGGGATTTCTATTGGTATTACTACTTCAATGCCATACACCAATAGATACGGGGTAGCCCCAGTTGAAGTCCTGGTAGTAGTGCGATATCCCAGTAATGCATAGGGCAATTGCTCATGCCAGTCTTTGTAGTTATCGATCATCTTTCTTAGGATCTTCTTGATGTTTTTGTTGACAGCTTCCACAACTCCATTCATTTGCAGCCAGTATGCGGTAGAATTTCGGTGAGTGATTCAGAACTGCACACATATTTGTTTCATCAAGTGGCTGTTCAAGTTAGCCCCATTGTCGGTTATGATTGATTCTGGGATGCCAAATCGGCATATGATGTTTTTGCATACAAAAGCTGCGACTACTTTCTTCGTTATTGATGCATAAGATGCTGCTTCCACCCACTTGGTGAAGTAGTCTATGGTGACCAAAATGAAACGGTGTTTGTTTGACGCTGCCGGCTCAATTGGTTCTATGACATCCATGCCCCAAGCGGCGAATAGCTAAGGCGACGTCATAGCATTCAGTTTTGCTGGGGGAACCTTTATCAAGTCTCCATTAATTTGACACTTGTGGTATTTCTGGACTAATTTACTACAATTATTCTCCACGGTCGTCCAGTAATAACCTGCTCTTAAGATTTTCTTTGCTAGCACGAGCCCATTTATGTGAGGCCCGTAGGTTCCAGCATGCAGTTCTTCAATCAATCTCGTGACTTCGCTAGAGTTAATGCATCTAAGAAATCCCAAATTCGGGGTTGTTTTGTACAGAACATTCTTGTTAAGGAAGAAACCATTCGCCAACTTCCTGATGGTCTTCTTCCGATTGATGGTGATTCCTTCAGGATATTCTCCTTTCTCTAAGTACATTTTGATATCAATGTACCAAGGTTTTCCATCAGTCTCTTCTTCTGCAAAAGCATAGTGGACTGGTTGATCTCTGATTTCAACTTTGACAGGATCAATGTACCTACTGTCTGGATGCTGAATCATGGATGCTATTTTCGCCAATGCATCAGCAAACTCATTCTAGATTCTTGGTATATGTTTGAACTTGACTTCTTGGAACCGATCTGGCAATCTTTGCACAAGTATGACATACGGTATGATCTTCTCATTTTTGGTGGCCCATTCTCCTCGAACCTGATGAATCAACAAATCCGAGTCACCAATTACCTGAAGATCTCTCACATCCATGTCGAGGGATAAACATTGACCCAAGATACATACCTCATATTCAGCCTTGTTGTTGGTGCAACTGAAGTTCAACTTGGCGGCCACTAGATAATATTGGCCTGAGTTTGAAACCAAGACGACTCCGATTCCTAATCCTTTAAAGTTGACCGCTCCATCAAAGTATATTTTCCAGCCTAATTCATCTTCATTTTCTTCTCCCTCAATTGTCATCACTTCTTCGTCTGGGAAGTAAGTCCACAAAGGTACGTGGTTGTCATCCACTGTGCTTCCTGCCAGTAAATCTGCCAGTGCCTGCCCCTTGACTACTTTCTGTGCGATGTATTAGATGTCGAACTCACTCAATAGCATTTTCCATTTGGCTAGCTTCCCTATCGGCATAGGTTGGCAAAAGATGTACTTTAGGGGGTCCAGTCTTGAAATCAGATGAGTCGTGTATGCAGCCATATAATGTCTTAATTTCTGAGACACCAATGTCAGAGCACAACACGTTTTTTCCACTAAGGAATATCTGGATTCACAAGGTGTGAACTTCTTACTGATGTAATAGATAGCTCTCTCTTTCTTTCCTATTTTATCATTTTGTGCTGACATGCACCCAAAAGCATTCTCTGATACTGACATGTACTACAGCAAAACAGTTGGATTTGACAGGTATCTTTTGATTGTGTCAAAGGCTTTCTGACAGTCCTCCGTCCATTTAGTTGGAGCATCTTTCTTGAGTAGTTTGAGAATTGGTTCTATAATTACTGTGGACTGAGCGATGAAGCGTCCAATGTAATTCAACCTTCCTAAGAAGCTCATGACCTCTTTCTTTGTTCTTGGCGGTGGGAGCTCTTGAATTGCTTTGATCTTTATGGGATCCAACTCAATACCCCGGCGACTGACTATGAATCCTAGTAATTTTCTGGCAGGCACTCCAAATGCGCATTTTGAAGGATTCAACTTCAAATTGTACTTGTGGAGTCTGTCGAAGAATTTTCTTAAGTGCTCGAGATGATCATCACCCACTCGGGACTTGATGACGGCATTGCCCACATATACCTCAATCTCTCTATACATCATATTATGAAAGATGGCGTCCATCACCAACATTCTTGAGCCCGAAAGGCATTACCCCCTAATGATATACCCCCCATGGTGTGATGAATACCGTCTTTTTGAGTATCTTTTTCATCCATCAGTATCTGATGATAGCCCGCGTAACAATTCACAAAATATTGTACCTCATGCTTGGCGCAATTATCAGTGAGTATGTGAATATTTGGGAGTGGAAAATTATCCTTTGGGCCAGCGCGGTTAAGATCACGATAGTCCACACAGATCCTTATTTTCCCATGTTTCTTTAGCACTGGGACTATGTTCTCTAACCATATCGGGTATGGTGTCACCTCCACCACTCCCGACTGAATTTGTTTTTCTACTTCTTCTTTAATTTGGATGCTGACATCAGGCTTGGGCTGCCTGCTTTGCTGTTTTACTAGGGAAAATCCTTCTAGGATCGGCAACCTATAGGCAACAATGTTCGTACTCAAACCCGACATATCGGTGTATGTCCAGGCAAAAACATCTTCATACACTTTCAACAAGCTCCGATACCCTTCTTTCTCAGTTTCTGTCAAATGTACACTTATTCTGGTTTCCCAAAAGAATTCCTCATTTCCTAGATTAACTGCCTCTATTTTCTCTAGGTTTGGCGTCAGTCTATTCTTGTATTCTTCTTCAACCTCTATCAACCCTTCTGGTCCAGTTATCTCTTCTTCTTGATCGTTGTTTTGTTCGTCGTCGTTTTTACTTGTTTCATAACATGCCATGACATTATTTGTGGCCTCTGTATTGTTAGTGTAAAACAAAATAACACAGTTATCAATATAAGGCCTTTTACATGATTGATAACTGTGTTATTTTGTTTTACACTAACAATACAGAGGCCACAAATAATGTCATGGCATGTTATGAAACAAGTAAAAACGACGACGAACAAAACAACGATCAAGAAGAAGAGATAACTGGACCAGAAGGGTTGATAGAGGTTGAAGAAGAATACAAGAATAGACTGACGCCAAACCTAGAGAAAATAGAGGCAGTTAATCTAGGAAATGAGGAATTCTTTTGGGAAACCAGAATAAGTGTACATTTGACAGAAACTGAGAAAGAAGGGTATCGGAGCTTGTTGAAAGTGTATGAAGATATTTTTGCCTGGACATACACCGATATGTCGGGTTTGAGTACGAACATTGTTGCCTATAGGTTGCCGATCCTAGAAGGATTTTCCCTAGTAAAACAGCAAAGCAGGCAGCCCAAGCCTGATGTCAGCATCCAAATTAAAGAAGAAGTAGAAAAACAAATTCAGTCGGGAGTGGTGGAGGTGACACCATACCCGATATGGTTAGAGAACATAGTCCCAGTGCTAAAGAAAGATGGGATAGAAGTCCATCCGCTTGTTGTTTCCCCTGGCTCAGCACGATGAATCTCCAATGCTTCGACGCATTCTTCAATGATGGCTGCGCACTCCTCTTCCCTAAAACAACGTCCTCAAACCCTCTTCTGGATCTTTGTTGTTGTGACTCAATGGGCATGCTGTGAAGGACTGATATAGATAAGGGAATGGCTTTCTCATTTCCATGGGACCTCTCGGTCCAAATTCTGCTTCTTCTTCTTCTTCTGCCTCACACGGCTCGTATCCGACCCCAAACTGATACTTTCCATTATTTATATTCACTGGTTCTTTAATTTCTTGTAAGTTCCTTTCTAGACCTTTCTCGGGCTCAAACCTGCTTCTTATCATAGCCATAGCAACCATTTTGTAGACCGGTGGCATTAGGATATCTTCATCATCTCCCCTGTGATCTATCATGGCTAATTCGACGGTGTGAAAATCAGTATTAACTGGTGACTTCTCCATAACCGGTACAGAGTTGTCTGGATAGTTGTGAATACTTCCTTTACCATGAATCAAGACTTCTTGATCATCCCATATAAATTTTAGAGACTGGTGCAACGAAGATGCCACGACTCCAGCGGCGTGCAAACATGGTCGTCCCAATAATAAGTTGTAGCTTGTTTTGATATCCGTGATGATGAACTCCACCACCAACTCTGCGGGACCCATTTGTATGTGTAGATCTATTTCTCCAATTAGATCGCTAGTTGCGCCATCATAAGCTTTTACATTGGCTCAACTCTGATGGATTTTTGCAACATCATATCCAAGCTATTTCAAAGTCGTTACGGGGCATACATTTAGCCCAGCCCATCCATCAATCAACACTTGAGAGATAATCTTGTCGCGACATTTGACTATTATGTGTAAGGCCTTGTTTTGGGTATTACCCTCTCTTGGTAATTCTCCATTAGAAAATGATAGCCTATGCGCTCGTACAACATACCCCACAATCTCAGCCAATGTTTCAGTTATAGTGCCGGCGGGTACTTGCACTTCATCCAAAGCTTTCATTAAGGCTAAGCGATGTTGAGACGAACTGAGTAATAGTAACATTACTGATATCCTGCTGGAGTCTTATGTAGGTGCTCAACAATCGAATAATCCTTGACTGACATTTGCCTCCAAAATTTTTCAGCTTCGCCTTCAGTGATTGGCCTTTTTTGAGGATTTTCGCGATGTGGCACTACGAGTACATGCGTTTCTAGAGCATGACACCTTCTATACCTGGTCATACCCTGAACCATAGCGGCTATCTCTTTTCTTTTATTGACCATCGTCAGGTGCAGTGATTTGATCGCAAAAGGTGCATTCTCAATTGGCCCTGATGTTTTGAGTACGAACGACTCGTTCTGAATTTGAGCGACTGTTGAGGGATATTTGAGCAGAAAGGGCTCTTTCCTGGCTACAACAGATGACTGGGACATCTCAGATTTCCTCATCAAAGGGCTTAATACTCCTTTTTGCTCTTGTAAGGACGACGAGGCGTCAGTGCTTTCCAACCTTTCAATATCTGGATGAATGATCGCGGGGCTCCCTTCCCATTCATCACCTCTTTCTATCATGTGAATTTGATTCCCTCCATGCTTCGGGAGAGTATTTGTGTCCACATTTCAAGGTGTTGGTTCCAGGATAAGCTCATGATTGTCAATCATATCTTGTAGTTTGTGCCTTAAGTTTATGCAATATTCAGTGGTATGGAAAACTATGTTAAAATGATAGATTCAAGTGAAATCTGGCCTGTACCATCGGTCCTTGTGATTAGCAGGCTTTGGTGTAACAACATTCATTCGATCGATGTCTCTTAATTTGGCGAACAATCTAGCCCTTGATTCCGATAAAGGAGTGAATACTCTCATAGGTTTCTTTTGTGGTGCCTCATAGTTTGCTGGTGGAGGCTGGTTTTGGAAAGCCTGATTTATTGGAGCTTGGTTATTGGGTGCTCGTATTCGATAATTTGGTCGTGGAGCTTGGTTGCTAGGTGCTGGTATTTGGTAATTTGGTTGTGGAGTTTGGTAGCCAGGTTTTTTGTAGCACACAGGCATCGGGCTATATTGGAGTGAATTAGTTATATAGTTGGTTGATGGAGGCGATTGGTAGTTATCTTCATTTTTGCGGGTCATCTCTTTCCCACGGCTTTTTGGGCTAGTAGCTCTAGAAACATAGCTACATCTTCTCTCTTCTTTTTGACACATGGTGCCAGACGCGCCTGATCTATTTAATACACTGGTAATCCTCCCGGTCTTGAGGCCATCTTCGATGTCTTCCCCAACGGCGACTGAATCCGCAAAGGAGCGCCCTTTCATAGTTATCATTTTTTCAAAACAATCAGCTTCTTGATACCGAATGAATGCAGCTACCAGCTCGGCTTCAGTCATAAGTTGTTGCACATGCGCCGCATTGTCTCTCCAGCGACTGGCATATTCTCTGTAGGTTTCAGTCGATTTCTATCGAGCTTTTTCCAATGAGAAGCGATCGGGCATGTTTTCCACATTAAAGCGGAATCTTTCCATGAATGAACTTGCCATCTCTTCCCATGTCTTCCATCGACTGATGTCTTGTGAGATAAACCATTCCATGGCTGTTCCTGACAGACGTCGACTGAATAATCTCATGAGCAAAGCTTCATTCCCACCATTTCCTACCAATTGGTCTCAATAAGCTCTTAAATGGGCCCCGGGGTTGCCCGATCCATTGAAATGATCTAATTTAGGAATTTTGAAACCTTCTGGTAGACCCATGTCTGGGTGTATGCCCAAATCAGAGTATCTCAGCCCCTCTTTCTTTATAGAGCTTGTTCTAGTTCTGCAATTTTCTTCCCCATCTCCTTCTCGATCTTGTCTATTTTTGCCTCAAAGAACATTTCTATGTTCTCTAGTTCTGGCGAGGAGTCAATATGAGTGACATGGTCTTGAAAAGTAACATTTGGTAGCACGGGGCAGATTGTAGGAATTCCTGCTGTCCGAGGGGCTTGATAAGTGTTTGTGTTATGGGATGTTGTAGCATGAGCCGGTGTTTGGAAAACTGGTGTTTGGTGGGAGGAATCCCCCACATGGGTGGTGTTTCGGCGTAGTGGAGTTTGAAAAGTAGCCCCAGTTTGGGTTTGTGGGAAATGGTCAGGGATCGATAATTCAATGTTTGGGAAAATGGGTGGAGTCCTTCTTGCCTCAGTATTAGTAGCATTTTCTTTTTTATCCCTCAAGTAGGCTGCTTCTTCCCTAGGTTTAGCCAATTGCCTCATTAGCAGGTTAACAACATCTTCCAAAGGCATTCCAACTATGTCAGCCGTTGGGGTACCCTCGACTAAAGCAGTTCTGTTCTGGTTGTTGATTGGTGGCGGAGTCTCAGGTATGTTTTCTTCTTAAGGGTTTAAGGACGCTGCAGCAGCTTTTGACCAAGTTACTGGTGCCAGTGAATCAACCCCTGTCTATAAGAGAAAACAACTCAAAGGCTCCTAAGTTAGTGTTAGTTTAGGCACAAAATACAAGATATCACGTTGTTTGCAGTTTATAGCACATAGATTTGTATATTGTATTTCAACTCTTGATTGATTTACATTCTGAGGGTATTTTGGTCTTTTTAAGTTCTTAGGAATATTGATTTTTGGTAAGTGGTCTTCATGGTTGGTTTGCTTCTACCCATCCTGTACTAGGGGGAATTTTAATGTTTTCAATTATAAAAGGACAGTGTCTTTAATAGACTACCTACGTATCCCGCCAAGGAAAATCAGGTCCATCCGTAGTTCAGGCATACACGGAAAAGGTTTTTTCCTATGCTACCCGAAACATAGTTTTCTACCCTAACCAGACCTTATGTAGGCTTCCCACATATCCCCAACGGGACATCAGGTCAGCGTGGTTCCATTTACATAAAAAGGGAAAGGGCTATTCTATCTTAATGAAAGCAGTAAAGAGATACTTATGTTTTTCTACCCAACCATACTAAGTAGGTCTTCACTGTCTTCTTCAACCTTGTATTCTATCCTTGTTTCCCTGCGACAATCCAAATGTGGCCTTCATTCACGAGGCATTCCAATTCAAGCTTGAAATCCACACATTCCTCAATGTCGTGGCCAGGGCGACCATGATGAAATACGCAAACCCTTTCTCTTCAAGATCCTGGGCGTCCTTGATAGGTTTGCAGCACTGCTCTTATTTTCTTCACACTGCACAGTAGGGAGTGAATCCTGACATATGACTCCTTGAACTTGGAGAAGTCACTCCTCCAGAACCTAACCCTTGATATCTTTTCTGGATGATTCTTTCCTTGGTCATGGGTCAGGAAAGAGTGGGGCCCCAATAGTTGGCCAATTCTCCCTTGGTCAATCCATTGGATTAACATTCTTTCCAGTGCTCCACACTCATTGGTTGTATGACCTGACTGACTTCGGTGGTAGAGGCATTTTCTGTGGATCATGGAAGGAGCACACAGTGGCAACAAATTTGGGCTTTGTGTGTACACTCCAAAACTCCCCAAAGTCTCTAAGAGTTCTCGTTTGGACATTTCTACCGGCATACCCCAATTATGTGATCTTGTACCCTTGAGAATGATTGTCTATGAAATTGGAGGTTCCTCAAGATGATAGTCACGAGGGTCTCCATAGATTCCTCTTTTCAAGTTTGGGATAAACAACTCGTCATCTCCATATGGTATTGGGTCAAGATCTTTTGGTTTCCTGAGTAAGATGTAACTCCCAAGTGGTGCTTCTGCCGTGTTTCCAAGTTTTACTCGATTGGCAGGGTGTTGCTTAGTTGGTTCCTCAACATAAGCTAGGAGAGTTTTAGCTTCTCATTGGCCGCCTTAGTAGTTTGGACAACTTCTTTCATTCTAGCAGTAGCTAGGGCCATACTATCATCCCATTGTCGGTTTTTCTTACTCGTTGCTTCCATGTTCTCATCATCACTGACTAGGTTGACGTAAGGAGAAGTTGCACTCATGCTCTATGGAGTCTCCATTTCCTATTAGCAAATCAGCCTTTTAAAAGTGGAGCTAAATTTGGTTTTAGGGGTTGTATTCTTGGTTTTTCTGTTGGGTAGTGTCTGGAATATGGACCAATCAAGAGTTTAAACAATATATATGATTTTCACACAAAGTAGTTATATCAAATAAGCATTTACATAGTATACAATTCATTTTCCAATATCTCGTTTCTCCAAGGCTACTGTAACACCCCGTACCTTTACCTAAGCCTTGACTATGATTCTAGACTTAGAAGACTGGATAAAGAATGTGGGAATTGGAATTTCATTTTCAGTTGTAAGATAGGGGTTTACGCCCATGAACAGTGATAGTATTTTAGTATACGGGCCATATTTCAAGTCGTAAACTGGTACTAAATATTTCTGAGCATTCTAGAATTTGGCATTTTGAGGTTACATTATCAAATACGGACTCTATTTTGAAAAATGGCTCGTATTTCAAAACGTATTTGGAATTTGGGAAAACTTCCTTGATAAAAGTTGTAGAACTTTGAAATACCTTTCCAACGGTATATTATGGGGCCAAACGAACATCTGTGCAAAGAGTTATGGTCATTTTACTGAAGAGTCACAGTGCAGTCCACACAGAATACGGACCGTATTTCAAAATACGGCCCGTCTTTCAAAATACGGCCAGTATTTTACTGTGCGTAAAATTTAATTTTCTAGAACAGTATATATTCGTCCATATCAGGTCAAATCATTATTTTTCATTCCTTCAAGCCCTAGAACAACTGCCCTCTCCCATCGTCAAGAACACCAAGGTAAGCCTATTCTAATCATTCCAAGTCAATTATAATACATATCCTTGTAATCTAAATAAGAAATCATCATTCCTAATCTAGGGTTTTCAAGAAAACCCATCTCAAGGTTCAAGATTCAAGGTTTTGGAAATCTTCTTCAACGTTCAAGTCTTTAATTCAAGTTTTGGAGCATTGCCAGTTATGTAGGGTTGCTATCTAAGTGTGGGAACATCATTGTTCTTCCCCACGCCTCTTCTTCCATAAAAGTATGAATCTTTACGAAAACTAGGGTTTTTAACCATGTCCATGATAACCCTAGGTCCATGTCCCATGATTATATTACGTATTGAATTATTATTAATTCTTCATTGAGTTCTTGATATTTCATTATGATTATTGAGAATCCATCCGAAATCCATGAAAACCCATACTTTGCATCCAATGAGTTCCTACATGCAAGTTATGAATCATTATGTTATTTTCAAGAAAACACTCTACATGATTTACAAGTTTTCATGCGAGTATATTATGTAACTATATTGTTCAAACCCATGTTTTACAAGTTATTTAATATGAAACCGTGTTTATGTTATATCACTTCATAACATTCTTACAAGTTATTTCATGACACCATGTTACAAGTCATTTCATGAAACCATGTTACAACTTAATTTCGTGAAATCATGATTACATGTTATTTACAAGTTATTTCACGAAAATCACGGGCTTCTTAGCCAACTATATCATGTTCATGTTTTTGGGAGTTGCTTAGTTAACCAAGAAGGCTCAGTAAATCCTGAAACTACGTAGCCACTGTAGGATAAAGGTTGTCAGCAAAGAGGCAACACCTTCATTATGCAGTTTGGATCCTTACATGCTTATTATTATTTAAATCTCATATCCTTGGCAAGGTGTGAGTGTTCTACTGGTAGGACTCAAGTACCAGATCATGTTGTCAGCTATATTATAGCACTCCCCACGTTACAAGAAGCTATATATACATGTATTTCCATTAATTTAATGTTTTAAGACTTTACTCACGCTTCATGCTCATGTTCAAGTTATATGCAGTTTTATTTCATGTCTTATACCTATGTTATATATATCTATATATAATTATATCCATGTCAGATACTCATGTTCATGACCAGGTTTCAGTTTCAATTTCAGCCCTTATCATGTTATTTCATGTCCCATGTTATTTCATTCAGTTGCTTTACATACCAGTATATTCAATGTGCTGACGTCCCCTTTTATTGCCCGGGGGCCTGCATTTCACGTTGCAGGTACTGATTTACAGGACGACGCATTTGCTCAGTAGGACAGCATTCGTATCAGCTTATTGGTGAGCCCCATCTCGGTTGGGGTTTAGTCAACTCTTTATTTTATGATTTGCTATGCATCTAAGGTATGCTGGGGGACTTGTCCCAGCGAGTATGTTTTCAATGTTCAGACTTATGTTTGAGGTTTCATAGACTTGACAAGTCAATTATGTCATGTCACACTTTCGGAGTCGTATAGCCATTTTGGCTCATTCATGTTATTTCCGCACTCATGTTTAAATAAGTATTTTGATTAGGTATTATGACTTATTACATTTTATAAAGGCTCATCATGCATTCACGTTATATTCCGCTTATGTTATGCCTCATGATGATTCAACAAGCCATGTGGTTCGCTCGGTCACATGCTGTAAGGCACCGTGTGCCGTGTTTTGCCCAGGCTATGGTTCAGGGCGTGACAAACCTTGATATCAGAGCCCTAGGTTCAAGTGTCTTAGGGAGTCTATGAAATCGTGTCCAGTGGGGTCACTTTTATATGTGTGTGTGACGCCCACACATATAAACAGTTGCGCACCAAGACATTTAAGATTGCCTCACTTCTTTCAACTCTAGATCGTGTGCATAATGCTATGTTCTCAGAAATCACTCAGAGTCGTGTGTTGTTTCCCATTCTACCGATTACGCCTCATCTCAATGGATGAGGAGATGTAAATCTAATCATTATCAATGTGTTGCTTTCAGATGGAGTCATCAGGAATTATTCTAGCTCGTGCCATGAAGCTTAGAGCAGTAAGTAACATTCTTTTTCCATCGAATTCTGAACGTATCGAATACGTAAGCGGCGAGAAGGAAATTTGAGGCTCAAGACTTGCTAAATAATGCATGGTGTGTTTATCAGGTGATAGTACCATTTGAAAGGCAAGTTTCGATATGGTAGTACACGTAGGTTATATACCCTATATAATAAGTTTATTTGGACTCTTTGACCATAGAGCTATAATATAAGGATGATGGTTCATATTTAAGATCCCACGAGGTAACATGTTATGAAGTTAACAGCAGCAGGCATAAAATTACACGATAGTTTTGAGCAGGAAATAGCCTAAGAGCCAACCACCTATAATACTAGAAAGTCTCGACATTTTCAAGGATATATATATTTTTACCATATGATCTATGTACATGACTAGGAAGGGACTGATGTGATAAGAAAACCACGAGCAGACGATATTGGATTTTTTGTAGGGTTAGTTTTAAATTATTTAAGCTTATTCAGATCAGACCTAGAGAGTTGACGTTAGTAAGTTACTACAAGAAGCAGATATTACTATGAGATAAAAGAAATGACAATTCCCTCTTAGGTTATGTGATTAAGTATTTATCCTTGATGTGTATTGTATGATATAATTTTAAAAGTGTATAGGGAGTTTGGGGTTAGTTGTTACAATAGTATGATATAATTTCGAAAGTGTATAGGGAGTTTGGGGTTAGTTGTTCCAATTCCTTGTTTGAGACAGATGAAATTTCCCTAAGTGTGATCCATGTCTATAGTTCAGAAAGATAGTATACAACCCCAGAATAGAGTCAGATAAGGAGGAAAAGTCAGAAATAACCTTATGCTTCACTTTAGTACTCAGAGAAGAATTAGAGAATATGATGCTAGCAAGTGATTAACATAAGCGTAGTGAGTAAGTTTGAATAGATACAGTGAATTAGAAATTTTCAGCAGAGTTAGTAGAAGTATGATTTGAGTTACTTAGTCAAGTTAGCACTACTAATTGGATAACTGTCTGAATACACCAAAGACGTGTTAGAACCCAAAGGGTTTAAGTTAAATTTGAGGTATAGAAATTGGTGAAAGAATAAAACCATCTAAGTAGTAAGAGAGCAAGCTACAGAATAAGAGCCTTTAAGAGTTATCAGAAAAGAGTTTTCCCCAAGACTGACAAAGCTAGTATGCCAGTTATGTACATTAGAAACCCGTTCATTTAAGTAATCCAGCTTTCCCAGTAAGTATGACTTGCTTGAAGTAAGCTGAAGAAATGAGTCGTTAGTATTTTAGAGGAAATTAGCGAAACCACTAGATGACCACTTATCGCTAACTCGAGAGATCCACAGACTTTAAAAGTCAGCTTTTGAACTAAGGGGGAGATCGGGCGATAAGGTTCCGATATAGATTCTGTGTTTTGTAAGTTGGTAGGTGTTAAGGAGATTATGTCAGAGGATCACAATTTCATGTAGCCAAGATAAGGTGCGTAGAATGTGATTTTTGTCATGCCTGTTGAGATCATGTACTAGGTAATTATGTTATGAGATAAAGTTCTAGATCGAATAGCGGGTTTTAAGGGTATAACAGTTCCAATTCCAGAGTAATTCATGTACTATGTGGTACTAATGCCCAGACGTACTTTACTCGTGCATTTCGTACCCATATCATGCCCATGTTAAATATTTACACTCCACGTTTAAGATACAAGAATCAATACTTCGTAAGATAGTAAGCTATGCAAGGGAATGTCCTTTCATGTTTCGGACATCAGGTGTGCTCATGTCTAAAGTTAAAAAACATAATCGCATTCAGGTCTCACGAATCTATCATGCTTTTATACTCATGTCCATATTCTAGCATCTAAGTGATTTTCAAATCTGATGATGATCTTGACCCCATGATTATGTTATCCATGTTACCATATACTCGTGCCCCAATCCATTTCGCTATGCATCCTACTTATAGCGGTATCGTAACAATGATTTTGTTAGATAATATTGAAGGTGAACCAAGATGGATGTCTTACCCATGATTCTATGTAATTCGTGCTTATGTTTCTTTGGCTAATGTTTTAAACCATCTCGTAACTTGGCACAAAGGATGCCCTTATCTTTTTCAAAGTACCTATGCCATTTTTATGTTCAAAGTGACTTTCTACCCATGTCTTAGATGCTCGAGGAATGAGTTATACATGCCTATAATCCATTCTTTCATGAGCCTTATTTATAACAAGGGCGTTTACTCACGGTGATAAGAGTAAGTTATGTTGAACCATGTCCTATTCTTTCGGTATATCTAAATTCTAAAGGTAATGTTTTATCCATGCCTTATGTCTCTGACCCAAGAGTGATCCTACAATTGTACTCCACGCAAATCACACTTATGCCTTATTATTAGCTCAGTACTCATGAAATCAGGTCCAGACGCCACGATATGCATCTATGATGTACTCATGTAAATGTCATGTTGCTCATGGTCCCATGCCCCATGTTATGCTATTCATGTTTCATGCCTTATGAATCACGTTCCCATGTACGCATGTTCCACGTTACGTCCTCCATGTATAATGCACCATGTCATGTCTGTTCTCTAAAGCAAAGTATCTCATGTGAATAGTACCACTAATTCCTTTTCTCTCAGTCCTCTATAATTCGCTCCCGAGAATGAGCAAGATGAGCTAAGGTATTCATAATCATGATTAATAGCTAACAAGATAAGCAGAAGTAAGGTGCATTCCTATATTCAAGTAGATATCTTTTCATGTACCCTGTGGTACTTATCTCAGGAGTATTCTACTCAGATTCGATGTATTCATGCCATGCCTATGCTAGAGATTTAGGAATACCTATGTTAGGATCATATTCTTGTTATACGACTCAAGTATGTCGCATTCACATCGAGTTGCGCTTACATTCAAAGCCGAAGTCATACTCCTATCTCATATTACCATGGTGATATACGAACGTCTATGATTAAGTCTCTAAGTATCCAAATCCTACCCGCGCTTAGTATTCAACCCGCATGCTGTAAGAATCATGTTTTTGGCATTCAGATCCCATTTTACAATATCCATTTTACACGTATTCATATGTCATAACAATTTAGCGCTCATGTATTCATGTCATCCAGCCTTCAAGTATTTAAGTCCCACGTCATGCACCTCACGCCTAGGTAATCATGTCATGTTCGTGCCTATTTCCAGTACTCATGTCATTCGTGCCAACGGATTTTCTTCCAAACCCCATGTATAGTAATCATGTAATCATTCAGACAATATCCGTGTGTTCAAGCCAGCTCAGTATTTATGTTAGCTACATTCAAGATTCAGTAATCACGTTATCTCACATCATACGTATTAAGATACCGTGTGAGTTGTGTGTTGGTACATTAGTTAGGCATTTGAGAAATGTCGTGAGGGTCCGAATTATGAAGGAAGTCCTGCCATACATTTTGTAGATTCCAGAGTTAGTAGCGATTCTTAACCACTAGTCATAAATCTAGGACAAAGGTTTCATGATTCTTATTCATGTAGGTGCTACTCAGTTTCATGTTCCTCATGTACATGTTTCCATGTAATCACGTATTCAGTTCTCCTGATCCATGACCATGTTCCTAGGTAACCATGTCAAGCTCTTATGTTTTATGTCATGATTCTTTCATGTTTATGTATTCAATCCATGTCCAGCCATATTCTTAACCATGACCCATCATTCGAGGACGAATGATCCCAAGGGGGAGATATTGTAACACCTTGTACCTTTAACCTAAGCCTTGACCAAGACTCTAGATTTAGAAGACCAGATAAAGAATGTAGGAATTGAAATTTCCTCTTCAGTTGTAAGATGGGGGTTTACGCCCATGAACAGTGACCGTATTTCAGTATACGGGCCGTATTGCATGTCGTAAACTGGTACCAAAGATTTCTGAGCATTATGGAATTTGGCATTTTGAGGTTACATTGTTAAATACGGACTGTATTTTGAAATATGGCTTCGTATTTCAAAACGTATTTGGAATTTGGGAAAACTTCCTGGATGAAAGTTGTAGATCTTTGAAATACCTTTCCAACGGTATAATTATGGGGATCAAACGGACATCTGTGCAAAGAGTAATGGCTATTTTAATGAAGGGTCACAGTGCAGTCCACATAGAATACGTGTATTTCAAAATACGGCCCGTCTTTCAAAATACGGCCAGTATTTTACTGGGCGTACAATTTAATTTTCTAGAACAGTATATATTCATCCATATCAGTTCAAATAATTATTTTTCATTCCTTCAAGCCCTAGAACAACTGCCCTCTCCCATCGTCAAGAACACCAAGGTAAGCCTACTTTAATTATTCCAAGTCAATTCTAATACATATCCTTGTAATGTAAATAAGAAATCATCATTCCTAACATAGGGTTTTCAAGAAAACGCATCTCAAGGTTCAAGATTTTGGAAATCTTTTTCAAAGTTCAAGTCTTCAATTCATGTTTTGTAGCATTACCAGGTATGTAGGGTTGCTATCTAAGTGTGGGAATATCATTGTTCTTCCCCACGCCTCTTCTTCCATAAAAGTATGAATCTTTATGAAAACTAGGGTTTTTAACCATGTTCATGATAACCCTGGGTCCATGTCCCATGATTATATTATATGTTGAATTATTATTAATTCTTCATTGAGTTGTTGATATTTCATTATGATTATTGAGAATCCATCCGAAATCCATGAAAACCCATACTTTGCATCCCATGGGTTCCTACATGCAAGTTATGAATCGTTATGTCATTTTCAAGAAAACACTCTACATGATTTACATGTTTTCATGCAAGTATATTATGTAACTATATTGTTCAAACCCATGTTTTACAAGCTATTTGATATGAAACCGTGTTTATGTTATATCACTTCAGAACATGCTTACATGTTATTTCATGACACCATGTTACAAGTCATTTAAGGAAACCATCTTACAAGTTAATTTCGTGAAATCATGATTACAAGTTATTTACAAGTTATTTCACGAAAATCATGGGCTTCTTGGCCAACTATATCATGTTCATATTTTTGGGAGTTGCTTAGTTAACTGAGAAGGCTCAGTAAAGCCTGAAACTACGTAGCCCACCGTAGGATAAGGGTTGTCAGCAAGGAGGCAACACCTTCATTATGCAGTTTGGATCCTTACATGCTTATTATTATTTAAATCTCATATCCCTAGCAAGGTGTGAGTGTTCTGCTGGTACGACGCAAGTACCATATCATGTTGTCGGTTATATTATAGCACTTCCCACGTTACAAGCAGTTATATATACATGTATTTCCATTGATTTACTGTTTTCAGCTTCATGCTCATGTTCAAGTTATATTCAGTTTTAGTTCATGCCTTATACCTATATTATATATATCTATATGTAATTATGTCCATGTCAGATACTCATGTTCATGACCAGGTTTCAGTTTCAGTTTCAACCCTTATCATGTTATTTTATGTCCCATGTTATTTCATTCAGTTGCTTTACATACCAGTATATTCAATGTGCTGACGTCCCCTTTTATTGCCCGGGGGCCTGCATTTCACGTTGCAGGTACTGATTTACAGGACGACGCATCTGCTCAGTAGGACAGCATTCGTATCAGCTTATTGGTGAGCCCCATCCCATTCGGGATTTAGTTAACTCTTTATTTTATCATTAGTTATGCATCTAAGGTATGCCGGGGGCCTTGTCCCAGCGAGTATCTTTTCGATGTTCAGACTTATGTTAGAGGTTCATAGACTAAACAAGTCAGTTATGTCATGTCACACTTTCAGAGTCGTATAGCCATTTTGGCTCATTCATGTTATTTCTGCACTAATGTTTAAACAAGTATTTTGATTAAGTATTATGACTTATTGCATTTTATAAAGGCTCATCATGCATTCACGTTATATTCTGCTCATGTTATGCCTCATGATGATTCAGCAATCCATGTAGTTCACTCGGTCACATGCAGTAAGTCACCGAGTGCCGTGTTTTGCCCAGGCCATGGTTCGGGGCGTGACAGCTACATGCGCTGGCATCAATGCTGTCCCGATCCACTGACCCCTCTGATCGTCAGTCAACGACGTCACTGTATCTATGGCTCCATTAAACAAAGTGTCAAGCCATTCTAAGTTTTTCAATGAGGCACCCGCCGTTTGTCAAACTCTTAATTATCTCTTGGTTATATTCTGTTTTTGTTTGATGATCCGCTTCTCTCCCTTCCACCCGTCATTTCATTCTTCTAACATGAATTGTATTCATGGCTTCCCTATCTACGAGAAATTTGTACAGATACAGTCCTAGAGTAGCAGTACCAACTAGCTTAGCCCTAAGCCAGTTGTAGTAGTCTTCATCATGACTTGGATTGTTTGGATCCTCATCCAACCTATCTTCCCTTATCACATTCTTCTAATCTTTCTGGGCATCCTTTATACCCTCGATATGACCTTCTTCGTAATCTCGTACAAACTCTCCCATATTTTCCACATCTGGAATAACCTATCTCATACAAAATTGTCTAAGTACTCTCAATGGTGCATAGCGTCTGATCCTTCTAATGCCCATAAGCGGTAAATATGGACACCTACGGCTCTTAACACGAATGGTTTTAGAATGAAAACCAAGTACTCTCGACCTGATATATTCTTCTCTTATTCTGCAAAAGATGTGAGCCCATCCTCTTTTATCTTAAACCCCACAAGGCACAGCAATGACTCTCAAATCATCCTCTCTCTCGGCCGGATCTCGGCGGAAGGATAACCTGCTCTTATCTAGATGTTTGAGTATCCACTATTGGACTAAGAGGTTGCAACCCTGGAAGTAGTAATAATAGTTGCAGCGCTTTTCTAATGCTTGGTATATATCTGATAGGATGATAGGGATAATGTCAAAATATTTGGTAAGCCCATTTGTTGTGACTCTTCTAAGAACACCATGGGCAACAAAAATTACCCGGGTGTCGATGGCTAGGGAGGCATTTAGTGGAAATACCATGGTTCCCAATAGGTAGGTGCTAAAGGCTAGCGTTTGGTTAAATTCCCAAGATTGGAGTGAAGAAAACTCAAGAATGTGGTTTTCGTACCCTTGTTTGGATGAATACCTCCCATATAACTCTCTAAAGGCTATAGTGGGTCCCTGTGCCTAATCAGCTTTGTTGACAGCAAACATGTCTTTGATTTTTTTTGGGTGGGTTTCTGAGGGATGAGGATATTTTGAGCTAACTTATTTTTGGACCTGTTAGCGCTTACCATGCTTTCCATGACATCTTTAATTTCTTCTAAAGTGGGAGTCATCCCTATTTCTTGAAATCTGAACACTATTCTGTCATTATCCTAATCACCAGTAATAATCTCTAACAGACCCGGATCCCCAGTCATACTCATCAACGAAGGCAGATGCCCTATGCATCCCTTTACCTCTTTCTTCTGATAATTAGTCAAACCTTCCCACCATATCACTAAACCTGGTGGTGGACCCACAATCATATCAAACAGCACATTAGGAGACATCTGCAAGACAGAACTTTGTTAGCTCCCCGTCCCCAGGAATGGTAATTTATTTCACATAAGGCACAATAATGCTTTCAAATAGCAAATATTGGGATGCGGCGTCTTCAGGTTTTTACACTATCTGAACACAGTAAGGTGTCTGTCCTATCCGATTCAGGTAGGTCTGTGATACCCAACCTGTTACACCTTGGAAAATTTCATATGGTCGTATGATAGGCAGACTAACGTAGTGTGAGAAGTATATGACTTTATATATGTAAGAAGTAGTATTTAATGGTTCTAATTAAGATTCCAAAGACGTTTGAGGCAAGAGAAGAGAGTTCATTAAGAAAGGGGAAGTATACGTTGTGTTTCGGAAAGGATTTGCAAGCACTGAGTTAATGTTGACTTAATGATGTCTTAAAGAAGAGTTATAATTCCCCTTAGATTATTAATGAAGTGTTAAACAAGTGTTAAGAAGGTTCCATAAAAATCGGAGATCAAACGGAACGATGAAAACAACTTCGGAAAATTGGAAGTTATACGGCCAACTTATACGGCCCGTATAATTTATACGGTCCATATAAGGGACCTTATAACCTAACCAGAGAAGGGGTCTCCACTGGAAAAATTATACGGTCACACATACGGACCGTATATGTGTCTGTATAATACCCGACGAGCATATTTTTAATTTTATTAAGGGAGCCCCAAGTTCATTTATTTCATTTCCCATTTTCTCTCCACTTCTCTCAAAACCTCTAGAACTTTCTCCACACTTGACTTACAGATATCCAGGGAAAAACAAGGATCAACATCACTAGTCCAAGAGAATCAAGTGTAAGGGAGTCTCTAGGGTTGCTTGAAGTCAAGAAATCTCTTTGGATTGAAGCTAGGGTTTTTCCTCAAGTGAAGTATTTCCATCCAAAGGCTATTCTCACATTATCAAAGGTACGTTTTATGATCATTTCATGTTATTTGGAATATTGAGGGGTTGAATGACTTGAATTATGGAAGGTGGAATATAGAGCTTAAATGTGGAAGTGATTGTGTTCTTGAATAGTAGTTGACATGAATCATGACTCTTGATGTATTATGAGTAAAATCTTGTTCTAAACGATAAAAATGACGTCAAGAAGTATAATATGAGAACGAATACAATGTTGTGTGATAATTTTGGTTATGGATGATTTGAAATGAAATTGGAAGAACTGAATAAGGTATGGTTTAATGAAGATTGTTGATCATGATATTATGGATGTTATTGTTGACGTTTGGGAGTTGTTATATTATATGGAGGAAGTTGTAGAAACAAAGGAAATGCTGCCCAATTTTCGTTAGCTTTAGCTTAAGCTTAAGCTTAAGTATGTTGTCGATTATCTGATCTTAGCACGAATTCCTTTGAATGTAGACTTACGAACTTGGAAGGTAGCGTATAGTCGGTAATTTAGAAAGGCGAAAAGGTATGTGAGGCTAGTCCCTTCTTTTTAAGGCATGATTCCTATGACATGATTTCCTTTATCTTTTCATGACCTTCTTACATTCCGGAAAATATGAGTCAATGTTTATAAAGAGCTTCTCATGAGATAAAGATAAGAGATATTTCACGAATATGATAATGATGATGATGAGTCTAAGTCTAAAGATTCCAAAGCTAATGATATGATATTTCCACGAAGCCAATGATCCCTATACGATTCTTTGATGTTACTAATTATTGCTAGACCCACCTTATGATGCTAGTTCCTTTAAGGTGAGGTATGATGATTATGATTACCCTATAATAGAATCGGGGTTTCTCGACCTTACCTTACCCCGATAGAGTTGTAGTATTTAATTGATTTCTTATGCATGCTTCCTGATAAGTATATGATGATGAGGTTACACCGTGCCTAGATGGCCAGACACGTCACCGCAAAGGCGGGCTGCATACGATTACACCGTGCCTAGAGGGCCGGACACATCACCGCCAAGGCTGGCTGCATACGATTGTACCATGCCTAGAAGGCCGGACATGTTGCCACAAAGGCGGGCTGCATATGATTGCACTGTGCCTAGATGGCCGGACATGACAGCTCTAGTGGGCGGTGTGCAATGGTTACCCAGACGCGGGTTAATGATGATGGAATTTGTGATATGCATAACATGTGTTTTCTCTTAAAGGTTGAGCAGGGTATATCGTCACCTCATGTTTCATTATTTCTTTACTATGTTAGTATTATTAATGCCTTACATACTTAGTACTTTATTCGTACTGACGTCCTTTCTGTTGGACGCAGTGTTCATGCCTACAGGTTGACAGGGAGGCGGCCTAGATTCCTAGGAGCTACTCAGCAGACTTATAGGAGCACTCCATTACTTCGGAGGTGCCATTTTGATATATTATTTTTTGTATATATTTGGGCACGACGGGGTCTTGTCCCGTCTTTATGTCTAGTACTGTAGTAGAGGCTCGTAGATACGTACGTGTGGGTAGTAGAGGTCCCATGATGACTATATTGTACTCCTGTATATCATTTTTGTAGCCGTGAGGGCTTATGTATGTAGATATGTGTTGCTTTGGAGAACATATATGTTCAGGTTGAGTATGATGATTAGTCTAATAAGTGGTGCTCGGTAGCCAGCTCCGGGTACCCGTCATGGCCCCTAGTCGGGTCGTGACAAAAGTGGTATCAGAGCAGTTCTATCTTGGGGTGTGTCTACGAGCTGTGTCCAATAGAGTATTGTTTATGGTGTGTTTCGCACCATATCTATAAACAGGAGGCTACAGGTCATTTAGGATGGTTACTCTTCTTTCATATCTAAGATCGTGCGATAGAGCCAAGCCGTAGGAAATGAGATTCCTTATACTAATCCTTGATTGCAGCAAAAGAACGGTATCGACAGAAGAAAGTGAGTGATGATATTGGAAGTTATAGAGGTAAGTCACTTCGTTGGGGCTACATTATCAGGATATGTATTTATATAATAATGGATTGGTTGTCATAAAGGTAAGTCAGTGAAAGTACAACAGAGGAATTGATTAAATGTATCTCTTGATGATAAGTTCAGTTATAATTTTGTGAACTAAACAAATTGAATGAATCAGTACAAAGGTAAGCAACAGTTACGAAAAGATGTATGCCGGGTAAGGTAAGAATATTGAGGTATGATTGAAATTCAAAGCTGAAGAATGAAAGGGAAAGTAAATAGGAAGGCATAACAGGGCAGATCGCTAAAGGATCAGGTACATCTCGAGGTGTGGTATATGAGGTAAGTTTTGACATCTTTGTACTTTTAATTAAAAATTGGGAGCCCTGTGTGGCTGAGATATGTCGTGTATATATATTAGCCCTGTGAGGCATTGTTGGTATTTGCTGCGAGCAAGTTTTGGATAGTAAGAAATATAGAGGGAACTCTGCTGAAGTTTTCCTAGAATTTAAAGGAGATAAGATATAAGCTTGTAATATGTCCTAACGGGAAAATATGTTGTGTAAAAATTAATGGAAGGACGGGATTAAGTTAGGAGTATCGTTGACAACTACAAGAGATGAGTTAAATATTGTTGGATTGATAGTAACGGTAATTATAAGATCGATATTGATATGGTAAAGAGAAATGCTAAAGTAAATCAGGGAGACTGGTAGTACTAAAACACGGCATAGAAGAGAAGGGGTAACTTCAATAGAGTGTGATACTGGATGGAAAAGAACAAGTGAGATACGATAAGTCTATTAGCAAAATATAGTGACAGCATGATTGAGACAGGGGCATGAAGAACGAAGGGTTATAACGAATGTGGAAACCTTGGTAAGACAACTCATGTGGTGAGTGTAATAAGGTTGATCAGAAAGAATAATAGGTTAAGTATGCCTACTCCACGAGGTTTATTCCATTTTATACGCAGGCTTGCGAATGAAATCAAGAAGTGGCACTCTATAGAGTTGATATGATTAGGATATAATAAGAGCGTAGCAAGAACCGTAATACAAGGTAAGTAAAGCATAACAAGGAAACGACTAAAGATGTAGCATATTCTATATGAATAAGGAGTGAATGCAAGTGTGAAACCAATAAGAGAACCATGAGGCCGCAGATAAGAAAGCTTATAAATCCTTGTTAAGGGAAAGTCTAGCATAGAGGTTTCGCAATGACAGGAATGATAGCAAGTAAAAAAAAAAAAGGAGGTCAACTTGAAAAAGAAATCAGAGGAAAGTGATATGGCAACGTAGTAACAGTTTGTGATTTGTCTAATCGAGACCACGAGTGGTGTCTTCGGCTAGATGTAAAAGACTAAGACTACGGAGAGATGAATAACGAAATAGAACAATTATTAGAAAAGGAAATATGCGAAGTACGCGCGCTTAAGAAGTAGTCGTACTATGAGAAAAGGAAGATGCATCTCCTATGAACATCCTATACCAAGACAGAACAAGTAAAGTATATAATGGACTAAGTTGGAGAGAAAAATGTGACCATGAGTTATGAGTTTACCGTACGACGATAAAGTGATAAAGCAAGGCTATCATCAACGACAAATACGAAATGATTATGATTGGTTTTGAAATCAATATTGAGTGCAACACGAGAGTAAAAGAGTATGAGGCATATGGGGTATTAGTTGTGCATGAGACTTAGATCCCTGAAACCAATGATGGCAGTTCAAGGGAAAATGCATTTATGGTTACTATAAGTCGATTATGGGAAAACAAGGGAAATATGACGCTATAAGTGAACTCTGAGTATCGAGAATGGGATAAGTGACATTGCATGGATGGTACGGATAACTAGACATACAAATATTTCGAGTATCCCCATGGGACAGAAGTTGTTAATTGGAGCGGATGTAGAGATTGACTCATAACTAACGGTTAAGCTAAGTAAAATGCATCCTTGTTTGGATTGCTATGTCAGTTACATTATTTGATTATAAAACTGCAAGATGAGTATGTTAAGACTTCACACATGAATTACCGCAGCTATAAATTATGGGAAATGACTTGAAAATGACGTGGTATAATAAGGGAATTGAGGAAAGGGATATATGAATTCAAGATTGGAAGTGAGGCAATGGATTTGAGAATGGTATAAGTAGAACCCTTAAAGGGGGGAAGCAAGTAAGGAAAATTCCAGATTTGTTGCCTTGTGAGTAGGCCAATATGGACTTAAGGTGATTATGAAATCCTTACAAGATTAAGGGAAATATTAAATAGCTTAAAGTGCATACTATAATATTTTGAAGTCATATGAATATGTGAAATCTAATTTGTTGAAGGAAGTGAAATGTAAGTCGTGTTCTATGGAAAGGATGAGAGGTAAGACGGAAGAAGAAATAAGGTTTGATTGTGAAAGATTAATGGACTAACTTCATATGTATCCCCAGACATCAATAAATGAAATCGCACCGCCGATGAGTTATACGGTAAAGGTCTCAGGGAGTGATTATTTCAGAGAGGTGAGCCAAGAGAGGGCGAGTTTATGGATGATATGGTATAGGGAGTAAAAGGCGGTCATGAGCTACATCGATGAAATGATGAATACGCAGGACAATCCATGGGTCTTAAATAGAATTGAGGAAAAGAGCATAGGGATAAAGGCAATTCCCTTGCGATTTGATAGTGGTAGCAGCAAAATGGTAACCAAAAGAGACCATCAAAGAAGTATTCTTCGACTTTCCGAGGCAACGTGGCCGCCGGAGGCGTAAGAATGAGATAATACAAGATATAGGACATATGACGGAAGAGCAGTATTAATCCCAAGAAGATACATCGCATGAGTATTGCGGCTTCGGCTCAAGGATAAGGTAGACAAGAATAAAATGGTATTTTCATATAATAAGGGCTCATACAAATGATTTTATAGTGAGGAGGCGATGAGAGTAAGATTTGGACTTAAGGGGGGAAGTGAATGATGGACTGAGACGGGAAGTCAAGTGAAATAACCACCGCAAGCAATATATGGATGCGAAGTTTCAATGTCGCATGACAATTTAGGAAGCATTGTACAGTGAAAGCCTTAAAGGCAGAGTGCTTGACTCAGGATTTAGTAATGCCTCTGCTAACGAGAAGATGCAGCACTAACAATAAGAGAGAGTCGAAATGAAAATGAACTATTTAAAAGCTTGTAGATACGGGATGGTAGAAACCTACATTATAAAAAAAGGGTATGGGTATGATCATCTAGAAGATAAAGTTTGTTGATTATGCGAGAATTTCAAGCTTAGAGTACTCGAGCACGAAGAAATTAAGGCCGCATAGCGAAGCAAATGCAATCAGATGGATTTAGGTGAGAAGCTGGAAGCGAGCAATGCGGATAAAGGAGGAAATAAGGAGTAAACTTGTGTAAGACAATTTTGTGGTACTAGTCAAGAATGAGAATGAATCTAGAGCTGAAATAGGCGTGGTCGTTGTAAAGAATCATATAAGCTATCTATGAAAGTTTGTCAAAATGCTAGGTTCCCTACCAGTGTCTGAAGACCGATGCATTTTGAGAAATTTGGGAATGATAGGACATTCTAGTAAACCTCCATTTTGGAATAAATAAGCGGATAGAGCTCGTTTTCTAACTTCCCAAGGTATGTTAAGGACTAGTACGTTTAGCCTTTAAGAAAGACGAAAGGACCTGTAAGATGGCTTAGAATTGATATATATCGGTAGTCACTTAAAGCTTGCAAGAATGAGAAGGTATTAAATCGTTGGAGTGTAGAAATTTTATTTCGAAAAGCTTTGGGGAAGATTGTTAAAAGATTTTATGAGAATTTCTTGCTGCCCTCTCAAATGGTTTGGAAGTAGTGAAGGAAGAACTGATGTAAGCTTGATGAAGATATTAGGAAAGAACGCGGAAGTGGAAGAGATGCATTGGGAAGCGGAAGAGGGTAAGAAGTCCAAATATACACATTTATCTTCACCCCTAGAAGAGGTTCGAGATGAGACGCCATTGCCCCCAGGTATGCAATACAATGCTTTACTTTTAATGCTTTTGGTCGTGTGTAACCGTATTATGTGTTGTGATATCGGAGCCCTGAGTAGCAGTGTTATTTTGGGTTGCGGTAATAGGATGGTGGTGCAATATTATAGGGGAAACTCTGGCGAAATTTTTGTAGAACACCCCGAGAACTTAACATTCGAGGACGAATGTTTTTAAAGGGGGGAAGAGTGTTACACCTCGGAAAATTTCATGTCGTCGTATGGTAGGCAGACTAACATAGTGTGAGAAGTATATGACGTTTCTATAGGTCAGAAGTAGTATTTAATGGTTCCAATTAAGATTCCAGAGACGTTTGACGCAAGAGAAGAGAGTTCGTTAAGAAAGGCGAAGTATACGTTGTGTTTCGGAAAGTATTTGCAAGCACTGAGTTAATGTTGACTTAATTATGTCTTAAAGAAGAGTTATAATTCCCCTTAGATTATTAATGAATTTTTAAACAAGTGTTAAGAAGGTTCCATAAGAATCGGAGATCAAACGGAACGACAAGAACAACTTCGGAAAATTGGAAGTTATACGACCAACTTATACGGCCCGTATAATTTTTACGGTCCATATAAGGGGCCGTATAACCTATCCAGAGAAGGGGTCTCCACTGTAAGCATTATACGGTCACACATACGGACCATATAAGTTATACGGTCCGTATGTGTGTCCGTATAATACCCGACGGGCAGATTTTTAATTTTATAAAGGGAGCCCCAAGTTCATTTATTTCATTTCCCATTTTCTCTCCACATCTCTCAAAACCTCTAGAACTTTCTCCACACTTCACTTACACATATCCAAGGAAAATCAAGGATCAACATCACTAATCCAAGAGAATCAAGTGTAAGGGAGTCTCTAGGGTTGCTTGAAGTCAAGAAATCTCTTTTGATTGAAGCTAGGGTTTTTCCTCAAGTGAAGTATTTCCATCGAAAGGATATTCTCACATTATCAAAGGTAAGTTTTATGATCTTTTCATGTTATTTGGAATATTGAGGGGTTGAAAGACTTGGATTATGGAAGAAGGTAGAATATAGAGCTTAAATGTGGAAGTGATTGTGTACTTGAATAGTAGTTTACATGAATCATGACTCTTGATGTATTATGAGTAAAATCTTGTTGTAAATGATACAAATGATGTTAAGGAAGTATAATATGAGAACGAATACGATGTTGTGTGCTCATTTTGGTTATGGATGATTTGAAATGAAATTGGAAGAACTGAATAAGGTATAGTTTAATGAAGATTGGTGATCATGATATTATGGATGTTATTGTTGACGTTTGGGAGTTTTTATATTATATGGAGGAAGTTGTAGAAACAAAGGAAATGGTGCCCAATTTTTGTTTGCTTTAGCTTAAGCTTAAGTTTGTTGTGGATTATCTGATCTTAGCACGAATTCCTTTGAATGTAGACTGACAAACTTGAAAGGAAGCGTATAGTCGGCAATTTAGAAAGGCGAAAAGGTATGTGAGGCTAGTCCCTTCTTTTCGAAGGCATGATTCCTATGACATGACTTCCGTTATCTTTCCATGACCTTCTTACATTCCAGAAAATATGAGTCAATGTTTATAAAGAGCTTATCATGAGATAAAGATAAGAGATATGTCACGAATATGATAATGATGATGATGAGTCTAAGTCTAAAGATTCTAAAGTTCAAGATATGATATTTCCACGAAGCCAATGATCCTTATACGATTCTTTGAATTACTCATTGTTACCTTATGATGCTAGTTCCTTCAAGGTGAGGTATGATGATTATGATTACCCCATAATGGTATCGGGGGTTCTCGACCTTATGTCACCCCGATAGAGTTGTAGTATTTAATTGATTTCTTATGCATGCTTCCTGATAAATATATGATGAAGAGGTTACACCGTGCCTAGATGGCCGGACACGTCACCGCAAAGGCGGGCTCTGCATACGATTACACCGTGCCTAGAGGGCTGGACATGTCACCGCAAAGGCGGGCTGCATATGATTACACCATGCCTAGATGGCCGAACATGATACCACTAGTGGGTAGCGTGCGATGGTTACCCGAACGCGGGTTACTGATGATGGTATATGTGATATGCATAACATGTGTTTTCTTTTAAAGGTTGAGCTGGTTATATCTTCGCCTCATGTTTCATTATTTCTTTACTATGTTAGTATTATTCATGCCTTACATACTCAGCACTTTATTCGTACTGACGTCCTTTCTTTTGGACGCTGTGTTCATGCCCACTGGTGGACAGGGAGGTGGCCCAGATTCCTAGGAGCTACTCAACAGACTTACAGCAGTACTCCATTACTTCGGAGATGCCATTTTGATGTATTATTTTGTGTATATATTTGGGAACGATGGGGTCCTGTCCCGTCTTTATGTCTAGTACTCTTGTAGAGGCTCGTAGATACGTACGTGTGGGTAGTAGAGGTCCCATGATGACTATATTGTACTCCTGTATATCATTTTTTGCAGTTGTGAGGGCTTATGTATGTAGATATGTGTTGCTTTGGAGATCATATATGTTCAGGTTGAGTATGATGATTAGTCTAAACCGGTCATGGTCAGCATGTGCTAGATCGGTTAGGATTTGGCTTCGCTCTAAGCTAATTATTCTAGAGTGGGTTTTCAAGCAAATGATACAAGTTACCCAAGCTGACAAGCTAGGGGCGGGCTCTCTAAGGTTGTGGGATGATCGCATGCCCACTCGACCTTAGAGACCTCCAAAGAATATAGCAAAAGAGATTTTTTAGTGAAGGTATGACCGCAGCTTGTCCCGCGTCGTCACCCTTGGAAAAATATAAAATAATTGTCAAGAGTGGCGGTGTATGCATGCATGAATGACAGTTATATTTTTGCGAAAATTTAAACACATAAACAATTTATATCATACAAACACACAAATTATTGGAACCCTTATAGCTAGAACCTTAAATTGTTCCCCAACAGAGTCGTCATCTGTAGCGGGTCGTATTTTTTCCAATTCATATTTGCACTTGCCTCATTTAAAAAGGAAAGTGTTCTGGGAAAGTACGGTTGTCAATCGTACCGGGAAAAGGGAAAACATATACTTCTACGTGGATGGTGCTATAAATGGACTTTATTTAGAGTCGCCACCTAATTTTTAGGAATTTAGGAAAACCAGTTTGAAAATAGTTCATTCAAAACGGTTAAATTTTAAAAGTATCCTAATCTAACCAAATTTCGGGTACGGGTTCTGGTGATCTCCCAGGGAAGGTATTAGGCACCCCGGTATTAAGGATCCGCAAAATACGGTTGACATACGAGTTCTAATAGTATGCCTTTGTAGATATAAATTGTTTATAGTGAAAAAACTATTTCGGTTTATATTTCCGCAACAAAAAGTTAGTCATTCATGCAAAATATATCACATTTCGAGAAACGAAAGTGGTAGAGTTTATTCCAAAAATTGGGCATTGGGTTATGGACTAGAACACCTAGGTTAACTCCTGAAGGCCTTTAACCTAGGTAGAACACCACGTAAGCCCACCCGAGTTTTAGGGAAAGGTTTTTTAGTTTAGATTTTAAAAGAGTTTTTATTTTTAGTACATAAAATAGTTTAAGGCATACTATCATTATCCATATTTTATCCATATTTTGTATTTTTTGGATTTTTAGCCCATTCTAGTCCAAAAAATAGTCCAAGTCCAATTTTGTCCCAAATGTCCACGGTCCATTAATTATTTTTGTCTTTTAAGTCCATATGATTTGTCAAGTCATTTTTGTCCAAAATCAGGATTTGCATTCAAAGAATGTCCATTTTTTTTATCCGTAAGGCAGTCTTAGTCTCAAAAATCATTTGCATGTTAACATTTATCAAAAAATAATTTTTATGACTTAAAAATGGTTTTGGCAACTCTAAATTTCATGACCATTTTTAAAGGGTTCCAATAAACTCATTTCATCAATTTTCTAAGTAAATAATATGAGGTAAAGGTGGTTTGGCCTACCAAACCCAACAGAAATAAATGCCATTTTAACTTATTCGCTCCAAATCTGCTCCAATTGCTCATCCCGTCCTTAATGAGGTTGACTCGATCTAAGTGAGTTGTGGGCCTCATTAGACCCACCAACGAATGAGGAGGTTTACTAATAAAAGGGTATAAAATACATTAGTATCTAATCTTAAGGACATAATTAAATTTACAAGGCCAAAATTTAAATTACAGCACAACTGGGCTGAGCCCATAACTAAATAAACGTAGAAGGGACAAATATGCAAAAAGGACTGAACTAGTGTACAGGCCCAACTAGTCCATCTTTTGAAATCAAGTAAGAAATTTTCTAAGTGTTAGACCATGATATACATGGTATACTAGGTGATATAATCTTATGTAGAGAGCAAAATCCCTTAAGGGGACATACCCTTTATATACCTGATATACACTATATACTCTTTCCCCAAATACCACATTTGAACTGCTTACGAAATCCTCAATCTTCCCAGCAAATGTCAAAGGATTTTCAAAGTTTATACTACTCATGATTTAACTAACAATTAAGGCAAATACACAGTCAAGATCTCAGTTTCAAGATAACAAATTCAAGTAGGAGCATCAAGAAGCAGTCCAGTCAGCATAAGAAAAAGAGAAACAAGCAATTTCAAACCAACACAAGTTACTCATGAACCAGTTTCAAAACACTAATTCAAAGACCATTCTTTAAAGTCAAGACATGATCAATTTAGACTAGAGTGGGACAATATTAATCCATTTTTGACAGACTTTCTCCTCTCCAGATTCCTTTTTCTAAAGAAAACTTGTAATCACAGGTTTTTACTAGTCTCACTTTGACAATTACCAAGTCACAAGCAAGGTTTAGAACATGAGTTCAACTATCAACCCATCTTTCATGAATTCAGAGATACTAGTGGTTCAAAAATAGTGCACACAGAGTCTCTAGGCAAAGATCAGGCCAAGCTAAAACAAGCCAAAAGTGACCAGTTTTTGTAAGGCATTCACAGATTCTAAAATAATTGTAATCTCACGTCTTAATCTGTTTCAACACCTTATGAAGCCAATGAAAGCAACTGTCAACTACACCCATAGTTTTAGAGCTTAACCAACTGAAAACACTTACACAGATTCCAATTGATCTCAAGTATAAACCTAATGAAAGAAGCAGCAATACCTGACAGAGAACTACATCTAAATGATCATGGAGAAGTATTCCTATAACACAACGTCTTCCCTCAAAGAGAAAGGAACAGAATTAAGTTATTTCCTATTAGTTTTTCTTAATTAGTCAAGTATATCAGTCCAAACAAGATTCAAAGAGGGTTGTAGATAGTATCATAGAGGCTTAAAGGTTAAATCACACACAAGATGAAGCTAAGAGAAGCAGCCTGTTACACCTCGCAATTTCAGAGCATGAGCACAACATATATTTCACCGTATTAATGGAGTATCGGAGACATCCCATGAAATTTTGAAAGGTACAAGCCATGAGAAGTACGTAACAATGAAGTAAAAGATGAATTGCGATCTCTAAGTCGTAATCGGGAAGGACAACTTTGGAACCAAAGGAAATAAATATTATCAAGTATTATAAATGATAAATGTCATGTATGGAGAGTTTTGGAATATTCCAGGATCAAGCAAATCGAAGAAAATAAGTTTGTCGAAAATTTGCAAAAAAGTTGGTAGAATTTTGGACAGAATTTTGGGTCAATTTTGGAGGGGTATATATCCGGGAATATCAGGATTTTTGAGGTGTTTCAAGAGCCTACAATGAAGTTCATCGAGTCTAGTTTCCAACACAATAAACCGTTGGTCGATAAGACATCGGAGTAGGGAGTTATGGGCATTTTAAAACGGACTGTCAGAAACCCGCGAACCTACGCGGAAATTCTAGAAACCACTAAAAAAGGCCCAACAATTTCGGCCCATTAGCCCAAAACCGAATTGGACTATTATATATACCCTTTAAGTCATATAACTCATCATTTTTCATCAATTCCTGACCATCTCTCAGCTCCACACCTCTCTAGAATCTCCCATAACATTCATCCAATCTCCAAACTTCCCTAAACATATCCCAAATCCTCTAGAATATTCTTCCAACTTCTACAACATGCACATATATTCCTACAGGTCTATATGACAATTTTGGGTCATTTTTATTTCATTTTTTACATAGCCTCAAGTCCTAGGAAGTCCTAAAAACTTCTCCAAACATATTCCAACATATTTCCAAGCCTAAACTAAGGATCAAAGTAAAGATTAAAGTGGTTAAGGTTTTCCAAGTGAGGTCTACACTTGTCACCTCTTCTTGAAGATGTTGGGGCGAGTATTTTTAAGGTGGAGAAACCATGGAATTAAAGTGTTCTTGAATTTTGAGGTAAGATTTGAATTTTGAGGTAAGATTTCATATTAGTTTCATGATTATGAGTTTATTTGGTAATTATGTTAAGATTTAAGGAGAAGGAAATTGGAGGAAAAGTTCAAAAATGCAATTGATGATATTTTGAGTTGTGAATTAACTTGAGTTATAATTAGTAGTATGTTTTGAACATAATATTGTTATGAGGGATAATAATGATGTTAAGGAATTGTCGTATACGTGTATATGAGGGGCTATATGAAGTTGTTGTTGTGGATTGATTATGAAAAGAAGTTTTTGGATTGAATTGAGTATAGTTTGAATGTAATCTTTTGATTATGTAATTGTTGATGTTATATTGTGTTTTGGGAGTTCTTTGAAGATTGGAGGGAGTAGAAGATATAGGGAAGATGTTGCCCGAATTTCGGCATATTCTAAAAGGGTTTAATTTGAAGGCTTAAGATAAGCATATGGCAATAAGCCTAACAATAGCATGAATTCTCTTGAATGTAGATTACGAACTTGGGAGGACAAGCGTTAAGTAGTTAAAGTTAAGGCGGCCGAAAAGGTATGTTAAGGCTAGTCCCTTTCTTTCAAAAGGCATGATTCCTATGTTATGATTCCATATATGTTTCCATAACCTTCTTACTTCCAAAAGTTAGAAGTTCATGATTCTTAAAATATTCTTATGATACTAAAGATGAGATGTTTTCTATGATGAACATGATGATGATGATTCCATTTCTAGAAATTCCAAGGCTTATGAGTTTATTGCTATTATAAGATTATTGAGTTTATCTCATAATTTTCCGTGATTTTATTTATTGTTGTTGATCTTTGATACGCTCAAATTACACCTATTAATGGTATAACACGGAGTTATCAAATATAGTAACCCAACAAGGTTGGGGTCGAATCCCATAGAGAACAATATGTAGGCAATTTAAGCAGATTAGGAATTATCACTAACAATAGCTAGACCGAACGCATCAATGGTGATTTTTGATAAGGTTTTGATAAACTACGGGAATATAAAATCTAATCTAGAAAGCAAGTAAATTGATCAATGGCAACAAGAATAGAATAAAGGAAACTACTTCTCAAGTAACGATCCAATATATTTCACGAATTATAAATAATAGAAAGTTTATGTTATTTAGCCTCGGATAATGACTCAAAATTAACTTCTCCCGAAGATTAACTAGACTACCCAATTGAAGATCCCTCAAGCAATTAGGAGCATTAAGAACACCCGAATATGGCTACAAGTGGTATCGCCTATTCCTAGGTCAATTTTCATTAGATGAGGGTTAACGCCCCAAATTCATGTTAATTATTCTATCCCAATCCCGTTTTTCCTCTTCCGAGTTTCAAACAAAATAAATGGGTGAGTCCTAGGGTTAGCTACTCCCTTGAGAAACGTTGAAGAACAAGAATAATTAAAATAACAAGAACTTACTTGAATATAAATAATGTCGATGAATAGATAAGCACAACAAGAGTATCAATCTTAATTGTCACCAAGAAATTCCCATAAGCAAGGATTAAATAAAAGAAAGAATATTTACGTAGGAACCCTAGCCTTCAAACTTGTATTTTATGCCAAAAATGTCAAAACAATTATGTCTTATAGATTATTTATAGGTGTAGGAAAAAAACCTAGACAAAATAACCCAGTCCAAAACTAATTTGGAATAATGGGGATCCGAAAATAAAACGCACAGTACAAAGTCGCGGTACACGTCGCTGAGCGAGAAACAATGTTGCCAGTGACGTTTTTTTTCCCAATTGCAATTCACTTTTGTATCTTTAACTTCATTTAGTACTTCAGTGATTGCACAATAATTACCAAATTATTGTGCCATCATGACGTCTCCCACTTGTCCCCCTTCTTTTTCTTCTTTCTTCTTCCGCTTTTTATTAAATTTTGCTCGAAATCCCTTCAATTTTCACACCGCTTTATTCCTATATAATAAAAGTATAATATTAGTACAAATCACTATAATTAATACTCAAAATATAATTAAATGTACTAATATGTGAGGCAACAATGACTAAATATATGCAAATTTAGTCTAACATCACCACCCCACACTTAAACTCTTGCTCGTCCTCGAGTAAGCATTAAAATCACTCTCAATAAATCAAGCCTAGGAACACCACCACTTTGGTTGATACAAACAATTAGGCCTCATAGCAACTCAAACCATCAAATATACACTTCCTGATCATCATGCAAGATATGCAAGCCAACTCAAGCAAACAACAAACTTCTAACCTCAAGGACGGACTCTAACTCATCAAATTTAAGCTCGCTCACCTACTCTGTCAAAGAAGCTAATAGCATCACCTATCTGTCATGAAACAAGTGTCCTCACAAGAAGAAATAGTCCACACACTCAAATCAAGGAATGAATGTAAATTAATGACTTAACATCAAAGCACAACTCTCGCACTCACAAAGAAATTCACATGTATGCACAAAGAACAATAGGCTTGCCCATTATGTACATCTCTACTAATTAAGTGTGCTTGAATAGAATCAAATAGGACTTTAACGGGTTGTAATGTTGGCTAGGGGACGGGAAGGAAAACTATATAATAGTGACTTACACTTCCCTAAGCACTTTGCAATTTTAGAATTCATCACCCATTATTTTCATCTTTTCACTTTAGTTTTCAGCCCTCTCTTCATCAATTATTTCACAAGTATTTCTCATCATATCAAGAACGATTCAATTTTTTTTTTCAAGCAATTTTTTTTTTCCACATTCTTTCATGTCACATTCTTTGTAAGAGGGCTTTTTCATCACTTTGCAGCTATCATTGGTCACCATTTTTTCACTTGACCTTCCCTTTTCTTCAGATTTATCAATTAATATCACAATCTATGCTACAGTGCTCAAGGAAGCAGGGTGCAAAAATCAGGGATTCAACAAATAGGATCAAAGCAAAAATACGGCTAACTAATGAAAGGCTACAGGCTCAAAGGGCTAACTAGCGGCACAATTTCTGAAAAGGCTAAAATTCACAAGATTTATCAAAGAAAGCCTATAATCATCTTCTAAATAGAGCAACACTTTTTATTTCGCTTCAATAACATGCAGGGCAAGTTCTAGACTATGATGCAAAACATGGAATATATGCAGGAAATCCTCACCACACATGGCACAAATCTCAATCAAGATGGATTAATTCTACTCTAGGACAGATAGGATCATGACGAACTACAAAATAAGAATAAGCTATATACAAAGCCACTATCTTGAGTCTAGGTGTCAGAAAGTCTGCTATTTTTTAAATACTCAAGTACTCACACGAAAGTACTACTCAAGTTTAGGTCCAAATATGCTAGTATCAACCAAGTAAAAAAAAAAGGTCTTTCTTCTCTCTTCTTTACTACTAAAAAAGAATTATCCTAAAAATAAAAAAATTACCCAGTTCAAAGGCCCCCCCTCGGGAAAGAACCGAGGCAATAAAAAAACCAAAGGGGCGGATGATGTATGCCGCTAAAAGAGAAAAAGAATCTATAAAAGAAAAATAAAAGAACGAACAAAGAAAGAAAAAAAATCTTTTTGAATTTTTATTAGTTTTTTTTTAATTATATATATAAGGCTAAGAAATAAAAATAAAAAACTCCTATGGCATAATCATCCTTGACCTCAAAAATCGGAAGTACCCACCCCACACTTAAAAATATGCATTGTCCTCGATGCATGTATAGTAGAGAAAAATTAAAACAAGGGTGAGAAATACTCCCTGAGACCCTCTAGGGCCTAGCTAGCAGTATAATCCTCAACATTAAGGGTCGGGATGACCCTACACTTAAGCCCAAATATGCTCCTCAGCTTTCAACTTCGAGTACTCAGACTTCCCCTAATTTGTAAAACAAAAACAAAACAACACGAGACACTATAAAAATAAATAAATCCAAAACTATTACACATTGGGTTGCCTCCCAACAAGCGCCTTAGTTAATGTCGCGGCACGACGTGTATCAACTTTATCGTTTTTCTCGCCATTTGGAGCTTATGAATTGGGCACCCAACTTGGATTCAAGTTTGTGACCACGACCGGCGGGGGGTGGTAAGTAGATGAACAAGCCAAGCATAATATTTTTCATCTTACACTTCTTGGCTTTCAAGTGGGGAATGTCTCTCTGCCTTCTTGAGTTTTCAAATTGCAGGATATATGGCGTTTGAACTTCTTAAATTTTGACATCCTCTTTTTCCCCCAGATTGGAGTCAACAACAACCATATTTTTTAGAACAATGGTTGACTCCAATTTATACTTTTCTTTGGCTTTCCCAATAAACTCATCTTCATGATTGACCCTCAACAAAGGGATCACCTTTTCGAATTGAGCATTGGGGAGTTCATATTGATTATGATCTGGATCGAATGCCCATGGCGGATTTTCTTCTTCTGTCATCAAACCAAGTTGAAGACTAGTTTCCAAGTATTCTTCTAAGGCTTTTTGATTTTGGTTACCCTCACCTAGCAGGCACTCCATCATGAGTTTGAACTCACCAATTTGGCCATGCTCACAATAAAAATCAATACTAAACAAGTTTTGATGGAAATATGCCATTTTTTATTCCAAAAATAAAATAAAACACAGAAAATAACTATACAAATATTCACAAGTTCGGTTCAAAGCAAGTTAGATTATTTCCTAAATTAGCCAAAATACGCCAAATATTCCCTGGCAACGGCGCCAAAATTTGATACGCTCAAATTACACCTATTAATGGTATAACACAGACGTTATCAAATATAGTAACCCAACAAGGTTGGGGTCGAATCCCACAGAGAACAATATGTAGGCAATTTAAGCAGATTAGGAATTATCACTAACAATAGCTAGACCGAACGCATCAATGGTGGTTTTTGATAAGGTTTTGATAAACTACGGGAATATAAAATCTAATCTAGAAAGCAAGTAAATTGATCAATGGCAACAAGAATGGAATAAAGGAAACTACTTTTCAAGTAACGATCCAATATATTTCACGAATTATAAATAATAGCAAGTTTATGTTATTTAGCCTCGGATAATGACTCAAAATTAACTTCTCCTAAAGATTAACTAGACTACCCAATTGAAGATCCCTCAAGCAATTAGGAGCATTAAGAACACCCGAATATGGCTACAAGTGGTATCTCCTATTCCTAGGTCAATTTTCATTAGATGAGGGTTAACGCCCCAAATTCATGTTAATTATTCTATCCCAATCCCGTTTTTCCTCTTCCGAGTTTCAAACAAAATAAATGGGTGAGTCCTAGGGTTAGCTACTCCCTTGAGAAACGTTGAAGAACAAGAATAATTAAAATAACAAGAACTTACTTGAATATAAATAATGTCGATGAATAAATAAGCACAACAAGAGTATCAATCTTAATTGTCACCAAGAAATTCCCATAAGCAAGGATTAAATAAAAGAAAGAATATTTACGTAGGAACCCTAGCCTCCAAACTTGTGTTTTATGCCAAAGATGTCAAAACAATTATGTCTTATGAATTATTTATAGGTGTAGGAAAAAAATCAAGACAAAATAACCCAGTCCAAAACTAATTTGGAATAATGGGGATCCGAAAATAAAACGCACAGTACAAAGTCGCGGTACACGTCGCTGAGCGAGAAACAATGCTGCCAGTGACGTTTTTTTTTTTTCCCAATTGCAATTCACTTTTGTATCTTTTAACTTCATTTAGTACTTCAGTGATTGCACATTAATTACCAAATTATTGTGCCATCTTGACGTCTCCCACTTGTCCCCCTTCTTTTTCTTCTTTCTTCTTCCGCTTTTTATTAAATTTTGTTCGAAATCTCTTCAATTTTCACACAGCTTTATTCCTACATAATAAAAGAATAATATTAGTACAAATCACTATAATTAATACTCAAAAGATAATTAAAAGTACTAATTTGTGAGGCAACAATGGCTAAATATATGCAAATTTGGCCTAACATCCAAAATTTGATACGCTCAAATTACACTTATTAATGGTATAACGCGGACGTTGTCAAATATAGTAACCCAACGAGGTTGAGGTCGAATCCCACAGGGAATATGGTGTGAAAAGGTTACTAAAGTCGTAGATGCTAGGTTCTAGGTCTAATGTTTTAATACGATAATTTGTGTAAAAGTTGGTTGTTTCTATGACTAATTGCTAAACTATTGCTTTGGTGGAAATTTATGGTAAAAGAAACTAAGGTTGTGTCCCCGCTAGATAGGGTGTATGATCATGGGTATTGATCTTGATATACTTATAATGGATCATTATATGAATGCACTTAATCTCCATGTGAATCTCAACTATTTCCCAATAAATAAAGATTATATCTTTCTATGATTTTCCCAAATATAAGAAAGTGATAATGACGAACGATTAATCATGCCAAGTAAATTCTTCTTATTCCTAAGTGAATTTATTAAACAAAGTTTAAATCTTTGAGTTCTTGTTAATTATTCTTACCAACCCTAGTTATTTTCCCAAATAAATTAGGGTTTATGGCTTTAATCAATGTTTGCAACCATTAATTATGAATGAAGAATGAAGAATAATTAAACCCTAATAATCCATTATTTGTATATCAATCACAAACCCAATCACCAAACACCCATCATTGGGTTCACAACCCTAGTAAGAGAATTTAGCTACTCATGACAAAGAACAAGAAATAAGAAGTTGAAGAATTCATAATTGCTTACTTTGGAATGAAAAAGGAATTGGTAATACTTGAATTGATGTTCGAATCTTCACAAACTAGAGAGAATTTAATGTTCTAAGTCAAAAGACAAAAATATAATGAATGATGTCTATTAAAAACCCTACAATGACTATTTATAGGTTTTGGAAATACAAAAAGTTTCAGATTTGCACTTTGGTCCCATCATGGCAAAATACGGTCCATAAATCACTTTACGGACCGTAAAATTGGTTTACGCCCAAGTTGTCTGCTCAGTTGTGTTCAACTTCCTCTTTTGAAATACGGACCGTAAAGTGGTTTACGGTCCGTAAACTGCATGGTCGTATTTCAACATCCAACACTTCGACTTTCTGCCAGATGCTCAACTGGTTAAATACATGATGGAATACGGACCGTAAACTGAAATACGGTCCGTAAACCTAGCTCGTAAACCACCATCTTCTCAGCTTGACTTTCTGGTTCTGTTATCCTTAAACACGACCATGGAATACGGCCCATATTGTAGAATACAGACCGTAAACTTCAATTCACGACCTGGTTCTGCACTGCAACTGTGATTGTGCCGAATCTGTTCCTTTACCTGAAAAACACTAAAAATCACGTAAAATCACATAGGCTTGCTTAAAAACGAGTAAAACTTAGAGTAAAAAAGCATCGATTGTGGCGTAAAATCACGCCACATCAACACCCCTAACTTAAAGTATTTGCTTGTCCTCAAGCAGGCCATACCACACAACGACTCAATCTAACATTTAGATATCATAGAATAACAATGTCTACATCGGTTTTAACTTGGAACTTCTGGCATGCATGTTTCCTTTCAACTGACCACCCCAACTGTCTATTGTAAAGCAATATACACAACTTAAGAACGTTATAACTAACCATGAAGCTTCAATACATGACATTACATTATCGACATGCTATTGTGCATACAAACGCTACTTTCGGCAGTCACTTTATTTTGTTCAATTCTCATCCTTATGCCCTCACATAGACCACAAAATGTCCCAACACACATATATACGACAAGAATGGGACGAAGATGAAAGAGAAGAGAAAAAAACTCAACACTCAGAAAGAGTTCATATCTACACATGCAAATACCATAGGCTTGCCCTTATTTTCTATGTTTTCATCCTAGGCTTGTTCGGTTGTGATCACATTAGGACTTGTTTCGGCTTGTAATGTAGGCTTAGGGACGGGTAGGATACTTTTTGGGTATGAGTGACTCACCCTCCTTGACACTACAACATCACTTTACCTTGATTTGCCTCTTTTCTTTCCAACCCCTTTATTTTCTTTCACGTTTTCGACCTCGATGTGGTTTTATTCCTATCCAACTAGCAATTCTTTTTGCGTTTCAATTTTCTATTTTTTTTTTTGAATTGATATCAACTACCACATCGACTCTCTATTAGCAAATTCCACCACCCCCAACCTTTGTTCTCAATATCTACTTCACATTTAATTCACCCCCAACTTAGGCGCTTGGCCTCGTCTATCTCGTAGCATCAAGGAGGGAACAGGTTCGAAGATTGGTAAATTTCACAACGGGTGAGGTTTCATTCGGCTAACCAAGAAAAAGGTCAAAAAGGCTAAAAAAAAAGGGACACTAGTGATATTTTTAGCTTTTGGAGAGGCTTATTTAGGCACAGTGACTTATTTACACAAAGAAAGCCTAAGATCATTTCACAACCAAACTAACTTTCGCATTTCAAACACGACCAACCAGGAAAGTTCTAGATTATACATGCGTAAACAGAATTAAACTAACAACTCACACACACATCGGCATAAGGACAATCATTTTTACACTTGTGACCTCCTAAGTAGTCATTCATCACACACAACACCCCAATAATCACAATGTCATATAAAGAATCAATCATGTCAGACAATAACTGTTCTAAGTATGCATTTTTCCAAATTTTCTGAGGGGTCAAACCACAACACATGCCATCAGTTACAAAGTAACACCAAGTAAGTCAAAATTATTCTATTCAACCTAAGCAACATCCTAAACATGCCAGTTTCAACGAAATAAAAACCCCCCTCAGGAAAAGAACTCTGGCAAAGAAAAGCCGAGGGGGTTCCTAAACACATATTTACACTACTCTACTATCAATTGGTCCCACCCCCAACTAAAAAAATCAAGCACTGTCTCAGTGCTTCAATTATAAGAACAAGGGAGCAAGAAAATGGTACTTGGATGCTGTGAACATCTCATGGCTGACTCGCCGCATCCGGTGGGTGACTCGAAGACTCTCCTGGTTGGCGCTGCGGCTCAACTAATGACTGAAGGATCGCCTGCTGCAAGTCCTTCTTTTCAGTCTTCCTTAATCTCATGGCCAACTCATCCTGGTCCTCAGATGACTCAAGGACCCTCTTTCCAGTACCGCGAACAGAGGGTTCGGCATCCTCCGTCTCCTCCTTAGAATCAAGCAAAATCCAGCACCTTAAACGTAGTAGGCAAAATGGGTCGTGGTGCTGGTGCTGGTGCGGCTATCATCCCGTGCCTCTTGAGTGTTTCAAGCTCCTTTTTTAGCTTCTCCAACTCACTCCTCAAAGAACCAGACTCCCCACCGGGTGCGGTCTGCTCTCGAGTCAACAATCTCGCCTCAAAGCTGTCAAGTCTAGCTTGATACACCTCGTGATTTTTCTCAAAATCTGCACGGATCTCTGTGGTTGCCTCAGTAACCAGTTGTTGCACTATTTTCACCACCTTCGGCCTGAATTGTTGCAAGATTTTGTCGACTTGCCTTTCGGTCCGCACCGCTTTGATTGCAATCTGGCTATAGTTAGCCGGGCTGAAGTGCAGCAACCCCAGCTATGGATCAGCAGGCTCGGCTGTCGCAGCAGCAGTGGCGGACCCCGAAGGAGGATGCTGTGTGGCCGGAAGTGGTGGTGGAGGTCTTGCCTTAGAAATACCAAGTGTGGCTGCGGCATCCTGTGCATGGACAATATCCGAAACACCTGTCGTGGGAACCTCAGGCCCAGTAGTAGCAGCACCAAACTCGGACCCTACTGGATCAATCCCATAAGCACGGCTCGGACTCAACTCTAGCTGAGTGTCGTCGTCATCACCGGACTGATCTGCCTCCTGGTCCTTTTTGCTTACCGTCTTGTTTTTCCTCCAATCCTCTACATGTGCAGCTGTAATGGTACCGTCCCAATCTGGAAGCGGAATTATCCTTGCCCGTCGACACAATGCCGTGATAAGGCACGGAAATACCATGTTCTGGTTGGGCTTATGTGCCCGGACATGCAGCTCCTCAGCTATCAGTTCCCCAATATCCATCAGGTACCTTGACATGAAGGAGGCAATAGTGACTGCCTGATTGGTGGAAAGGGTATTATCTGCCTGTGTTGGAGTGATCCTGTACCGCAACAAGGTCCACCAAAATTTGTCCTCTGTGGACAAACAACTTTTAGTGATCTTGACCTTCCCATCGTTAGTCCATTTCTGCTCATGTGGCTCAGATGTGATAAGTGCTGCAGTCCATTCCCTGATGGATTTGTTGTCCTTCCTGTCTCGTTTGTCTAAGAACAGGCTCAGATCAGTAGGAGCCACAAAATCATCACCAAACAGGACCCTGTTGATGGCTTTGGAGGAGATATCAACTAGGGAGTTCCGGACCGTCACATTTTCCAACATTGGGATCTGATGCCAGGCAAGACTTGGCTTTTTCATCGACCTCAAGACGGCCCCATAGGATGCATAGAACTCCCGCACAATATGCGGAGCATACTCTCCCGACTCATGAGTGAATGCATCTAATTTGTATCCTTTGATGCTATCATCCAGCTGTGGGTGAGCTGAAATACCATAAAAAATCAGCCGCCGTTCTTCAAATATTTTCCTCGACGGCTGCCCACCAGTCTCAGACCCGGCCATCCCTTGGTCATACAACTCCTTTGACCCTTTTACCGAGAACCACAGCTTCTCCTCCTCCAGCCGTTTGGTCCTTACGACCAGCTTGCGACCGTTAGGCGGCGTTCTATCAACCGAATCACTGCCCTCACTCAACCCTGCTGAGTCACTCTCTGGTGGAGTTTGGGTGGTAGCCCCTCTGCTTGATGCTTCCGCGTCGGAATCCCCCTCTTCAGACTGGGAGGCTTCCGACGTAGATTTGGATGGGGTCATAAGTGAGGGTTGTGATGTGGTTGCCGCTGTGTCTTGGGTGGGGGCCCCCCTGACTTTTGGTGGTGGTATCACCTCGGCATACTCGGATCCTGATTGTTCCCCTTCCGAATTGGAGGGTTCATCCATCAATCTTGAATCCGAGCGCGCTTTCCTTTTCTTGCCCGTGCCTGGGGCCCCTGCTTTGCTTGCTTTCCTTTTCAGACCCATTCCTGCAAAAAAAACACCACATATTAGTTACCATGGAACATCCAACCAAAGATAAGATAGTTTGACTGTGCACAACATATATGTTCTGTCTGTGGTTGTAAACACAAAAGACGGACTGTAAACTGGTTTACGGTCCATAAAGTGTGATCGTAAACTGGGCAGTTTTCTCGATAACATTCTGTTCCTTTATTAAAACTTAAATACGGACCGTAAACTGAAATACGGTCCGTAAAGTTAGGTCGTAAACTGCTCTTTCCTTGTGATAACATTCTGTTCATTCAGACACGCTTAAATACGGACCGTAAATTGTAATATGGTCCGTAAAGCGTGGTCGTATTTCGCACCACAGACAGTTACGTATGCTGATTTCACAATTTTATTTCACATCTTTGTTTCACGTTGTTTTGGGGATTAGGTTACTCAGACTTCACCTATTTTTTCCAATTTTTTTTATCATTCCCGTAGGAGTCAAGCCATTGGTGGGCAGACCAAAACTTCAAATTTTAAATTTGAAGTGTGGAATGCCCTCCAACCCATTTGGGTTTTAAGAACAATTACCCATGAGAATTTACAGAGTTTAACATATTTGTCCCCTCAAAAGATCATTAACCAAGATAGCAACACTTAATTGCACAACCCAGTCTAAATAATCACTTACCACCAAGTTCAAGTTCACAGATAGAAAAGAAGAATGGGGAGCATGAATCATACCTTTCAATGATGAATCAGACCACTATAAGCACAGAATTTTAGAGCCCCACTGCAATCACAAACGAAATTAAACCTAGGGCAGGGAAGAAATTCGAATTCTTGGTGAGATGGGTTTGTTGGATGGTATAAGTTGTGAATTTATGGTGTTTAGGAAGGTGGAAGGTGATGGGTTTATGGTGGGAGGTCGTGGGGGGTGAAAGGAGTTATGGAGGGAGACGTGAAGGTAAGGAGAAGTAATGGAGGGAAGTTGATGGGGTGTTTGATTGTTTGGTTCTTCTGCCCTTGGTTTAAATTGCGTGTTATATGTACTCGCTGCTTCACGTTTTTTTTTAAATCTCTAAATACGGGTCGTAAACAAGTTTACGACCCGTATTTAGAGTGGTTATGAGGGCAGAACACTGCAATGTTGCCTGTTAATTTACGAGCAAGTTTACGGACCGTATTATGAAATACGGTCCGTCCTACATGGTCGTAAACCATCATATAACATTACATTGCTTACTGTCTCGTAAAAGAGTAAAATACGTCCTGGTTTACGGTCCGTATTGTGGAATACGGTCCATAAAGTACAGGCGTATTTTGCAATGATACGAAACAGTTTCTGATAACTGAACTTACCTACTTTTCAGCAATATCTTCTGCAACATATCCCTGCACCAAAACAACCATTACCCTATATGTAAAAAAAATAAACATTACACTTGGGTTGCCTCCCAAGAAGCGCTTGATTTAACGTCGCTGCACGACGGTGGTGACCAATCACTCCTTATCTTGGTACACCAGATCATTGTTCGTTCTGAGGTGTTTCAACCTGTAGCGATCAACAATCCTATCCTCCGAAACCATTCCGTGATAGTGCTTCAATCTCTGCCCATTCACCTTAAACGTCCGAGTACCATCTCCGGACTTCAATTCAACCGCACCATGGGGTGAAACACCTACCACCTCAAACGGACCAGACCATCTGGATTTAAGCTTACCCGGTAGCAACTTCAGCCGAGAGTTAAACAGCAATACAGAGTCACCCTTGTAGAACTCTCGCTTCAGAATCTTCTTGTCATGGTATTGCTTCATTCTTTCTTTATAAAGGGCTGCACTCTCATATGCCTGGTACCAAAATTCATCCATCTCATTTAATTGAAACAACCGCAGCTTGGTTGCTTCCTCCTAATCCATATTCAGTTTCTTCAACGCCCACATAGCTTTGTGTTCAAGTTCAACCGGCAAGTGACAAGATTTCCCGAATACAAGCTTGAAGGTTAAAGTCCCAATTAGAGTCTTGAAAGCAGTGCGATATGCCCATAGAGCATCATCGAGCTTGCGGGCCCAATCAATTCTATTGGCGTTCACTGTTTTTGCTAGAATACTTTTGATCTCCCTATTGGACACTTCGACCTGTCCACTTGTCTGAGGGTGATAGGGCGTTGCCACCCTATGCTTTACACCATATTTCTCCATCAGTCCCGCGAATGCTTTATTGCAAAAGTGGGATCCACCATCGCTGATTATCGCCCTCGGAGTACCAAATCGAGTAAATATATTCTTCTTGAGGAACCCCAAACACTCTTGGCCTCATTATTGGGTGAAGCCACCGCTTCTACCCATTTTGACACATAGTCCACAGCTACCAAGATGTATTTCATACTGCCAGAACTCACAAAAGGTTCCATAAAGTCAATCCCCCAGACATCGAACACTTCCACCTCCATAACAAAATTCATAGGCATCTCTTTCCTTCTGCCGATATTCCCTTGCCTTTGACATTGATCATAGGACCGCACCAAAAGATTAGCATCATGAAAAATAGTTGGCCAGTAATAGCCGCACTCAAGTACCTTGGCTGCAGTCCGGTTTCCGCTATGGTGACCCCCAACAGGAGAGTCATGGCATGCCTTTAGAATTGCCATCACTTCACTTTCCGGAACACAGCGCTGAATGATGTTATCAGCGCATGTTCGGAACAAATAAGGATCGTCCCAATAGTACTGCCGAGCATCCCGCAAGAATTTCTTCTTTTGGTAAGTTTTGATATCATCGGGAACTATACCTGTTACCAAATAATTGGCAATATCAGTATACCACGGTGCTACCTCCATCGACACAGCCAACACCCTTTCATCTGGAAAAGCATCATCGATATCAAGCTCATCAGAAGCTCATCTTGCTCCGTCACTGTGTAATTCATCTGTGCTGCATTCAGCGTTCTGCTAGCATAATAGATCGGATACATAATTTTATTGTGCCTCTGCCCAAGCACATCACCTATTGCGAAACCACTAGCATCACACATCAGTTCAAATGGTAGGGACCAGTCAGGAGCAACAATAATAGGAGCAGTAGTGAGACGCTCTTTTAATTCCTCAAACGCCTTCTGGCAATTCTCATCAAACACAAATTTAGCCTTTTTTTCAAGAAGCTTGCACAAGGGATTGGCAACTTTAGAGAAATCTTTGATGAAGCGCCTGTAGAACCCAGCATGCCCCAAGAAACTTCGGACACCTTTGACTGAGATAGGTGGAGGAAGTTTGGAGATCACATCAATTTTTTCTTGATCGACCTCGATTCCCTTTTCAGAGATTTTGTGACCGAGGACAATTCCTTCCCTCACCATAAAATGGCATTTCTCCCAGTTTAGCACCAGATTGGTCTCCTCACACCTTTTGAGCACTTGACCCAGATGGCCAAGACAGTCTTCAAATGAATCACCCACTACCGAAAAATCATCCATGAATACCTCCAAGAAGTCCTCTACCATGTCAGAGAAGATTGACATCATGCACCTCTGAAAAGTGGCTGGTGCATTACACAAACCAAACGACATCCGGCTGAATGAAAATGTCCTATAAGGACAAGTAAAGGTGGTCTTATCCTGATCCTCCAAAGCGATGTTGATCTGGTTGTAGCCCGAATAACCATCAAGGAAACAATAGTAGGAACGCCCTGCTAACCTGTCAAGCATCTGATCAATGAAGGGCATAGGGAAATGGTCCTTGCAAGTGGCTGTATTGAGCTTGCGATAATCCATGCAAACTCTCCATCCGGTGACAGTTCTGGTCGGGATCAACTCATTCTTCGCATTCGGTACAACAGTGATGCCGCCCTTCCTAGGAACACATTGGACCGGGCTTACCCATTTACTATCAGCAATCTGGTAAACCACTCCTGCATCTAGCCATTTGATGATCTCTTTCTTGACGACCTCTTGCATATTCTCATTTAGTCGCCTTTGATGCTCTACACTTGGTTTGCTGCCCTCCTCCAACTGAATTTTGTGCTCACAGATCCCAGATGGGATACCTCGAATATCTGCTATGGTCCAACCAATAGCACGCCTATACTCCCTCAATAACTCCAAAAGCTGCACAATCTGCTCCTCAGTCAATAAGGCTGAAACAATCACCGGTAATGTATTGTCCGGACCAAGGAACTCATATTTCAGGTGTGATGGGAGCTGCTTAAGCTCCAACTTAGGTGGCTCAATGATTGAAGGATTTGCTGGAGGAGTTGTTCTATTTTCCAGATCAAGATTCAGCTTCTTTGGGTGGTATGTGTATGAGCCCAACCCAACAAGTGAATTAACTATCTCCTCATAGCCTTCCATGTCTTCAGCATCGAAATTCATCAGAATACCAGCCAAAGCCTCACCCAAACTCTCTTCTTCCATCTTGAACTCCACTGCTTCATCAACAACATCGAATGAATCAATTACTGAAATACTCTCGTAAGCACTTGGTAACTTCATCCCTTGGCTAGCCTGAAAGGTCACTTCTTCATTGTTGACTCGGAACTTTATTTCATTTTTCTCAGAATCCATCAAAGCCCTCCCTGTAGCAAGGAAAGGTTACCCCAGAATGATAGGAATGTCCCGATCAACAGCACAGTCAAGAATAACAAAATCAGCGGGTAACATAAAATCACCAACCCGCACGATTACATCATCAACCACCCCAACAGGTCTTTTGATAGACCTATCAGCCATCTGCAATCTCATTGTAGTCGGCCTTGGCATCCCCAAACCTGATTGTTTGTATATAGTAAGGGGCATCAAATTTATACTCGCCCCATTATCACACAAAGCGCGAGCAAAATCATGGTGCCCAATAGAACAAGGAATGGTGAACGCCCCAGGGTCTCCATTTTTCTGCACAGTTGTAGTTGAAATGATGGAACTCACGGTGTGAGTCAACCTCACGGTGGCATGCTGCACCGTTTTCTTCTTGGTAAGCAATTTCTTCAAATATTTCGCAAAACCTGGCATCTCCTTGACAGCTTCCAAGAAGGGAAAATTCAGAGATAACTGCTTCAGCTGATCATAAAACTTCTCAAACTTAGCATCTTCCTGCTTCTTTACCAACCTCTGAGGAAAGGGAGGTTTAGATTTGAAAAGCTGTGTCAAAGGGCGGAGAGCCCCTTTTACAACTTGTTTGCTCGTGTTATCAGCTTCCCTAATCATCTCTGGAATATCGGCCACCTTCCTGTCAGTAGGAATATCATCAGTAATAGTGGGTGCTTCAGACTGCACCCCATTCTCATCATCTATCGGCCCAAGATCAATCACCTTCTCAGCAGCTCCCTGTAATGTTTTACAACTTCTAGTAGTAATGAAAAACACGTTGTTCAAACCGCCTTCCCCATTCTTCGGATTTGGGATGGTGTCACTTGGAAGTCCTTCCTTTTTAGGAGGATGCTGCTCTCTAGAAATATCCCTCATCTGCGACTCAAGCTTCTGAATAGCCGCTGTATGAGAACCCACTATTTCTGTCAGCCCAGATAGAGTCCTTTCAGACTTCGATTGATTTTCCAGAATCTTCTCAAGCATTGCTTCAACTTTCGAACTACCCTGCTCTGATTACTGCCCTTTCGGTGTTATATAAGGATTGGAACTCTTGTTCCCTAAATTTCTGCTGTTGTTGTAGCTCCCTTGGTTCGCACCACCATAGTTGTTGTTGTAGTTTCCATAGTTGTTGTAAGCATCTTGACCTTGCTGAGGTATCCATTGATTCTGATTTTGATAGCCACCTTGGTAATTCTGTTTTTGATAACCCCCTTGAGAGTTATTAACATAATTGGCATCTTCAACCTGCATGGGTGGCCCATCAAGGAACGGATCATCTTGAGCATGGTACACCCTTTTGGCAAAACTACATCATCCTCACACACATTTACTTTTTTGATCTGAGATTCATCGAACTTCTTTGTCAGCAAGGAAATATTTGTTGCAAGTTCTTCCAATGTTTGCTGGGTATCCTGATTCTCCTTCACTATATTCTGGAGCATAGCACTACCATACGGTACCACATCAGCATTGTTTGAGTGCTAAGCCTAATTATGAGTTGTCAGCTTGTTAAGTATGGTGGTCACTCGTCGAAAGGTCTTGTTCATAAAACACCCATCAGCTGCATTGTTAGCTACTAACTGTGTCACTGGATCTAACCCTAGGTAGAACTTCTCCATCAATATATTTTTCGGAAAACCATGATTCGGGCTCTTCTGCAAATACTCTTTGAACCTCTCCTAGGCTTCATATAGTTGTTCCCCCAGTCGCTGCTTGAATTCATATATCTTGTCGCGAATCTCAGCCTTCTTGCTAGGGGGTACCACTTTGTAAGAAAAACAGCTACCATCTCTGCCCATGAAGTAATCGAATTTCGGGGCAGCTTCTCGAACCATGTTCTTGCCTCCCCAGCTAAGGAATATTTGAATAACCTCAACCGAATAGCATCTTGTGAAACATTGTTCTGGATGTGATTAGCACACACATCCACAAAATTCTGCAAATGACGTTGAGGGTCATTCTCGGTAGAGTTTCGAAAGTATCCCTCCAGTTTCAACAGCTGGTATAAAGATGAGTCAATTTTCACAGTAGCAGCTCCAACTCGAGGTTAAACAATAGTAGATACATAGTCCTCCTCTTGAACAAGTTCAGCAAAAATATTCTCATCATCAGATTCATTCGCCTGATTGTTCAACCGATTCACCTGATTACCAACACGCTGATTCTGCTGATTTTGATTCATGTTCACCTAGTTTACACAGAGTAGAAAACAAGGTGTGATGGAATAAGCAAAAGACTTTAATCAAAGCAAACACTATTTAGTAATTTAAAAACCGTATTCTCCGGCAACGGCGCTAAAATTTGATACGCTCAAATTACACATATTAATGGTATAATGCGGACGTTGTCAAACATAGTAACCCAACGAGGTTGGGGTCGAATCCCACAGGGAATATGGTGTGAAAAGGTTACTAAAGTCGTAGATGCTAGGTTCTAGGTCTAATGTCTTAATCCGATAATTTGTGTAAAAGTTGGTTGTTTCTATGACTAATTGCTAAACTATTGCTTTGGTGGAAATTTATGGTAAAAGAAACTAAGGTTGTGTCCCCGCTAGATAGGGTGTATGATCATGGGTATTGATCTTGATATACTTATAATGGATCATTATATGAATGCACTTAATCTCTATGTGAATCTCTACTATTTTCCAATAAATAAAGATTATATCTTTCTATGATTTTCCCAAATATAAGAAAGTGATAATGACGAACGATTAATCATGCCAAGTAAATTCTTCTTATTCCTAAGTGAATTTATTAAACAAAGTTTAAAGATTTGAGTTCTTGTTAATTATTCTTACCAACCCTAGTTATTTTCCCAAATAAATTAGGGTTTATGGCTTTAATCAATGTTTGCAACCATTAATTATGAATGAAGAATGAAGAATAATTAAACCCTAATAATCCATTATTTGTATATCAATCACAAACCCAATCACCAAACACCCATCATTGGGTTCACAACCCTAGTAAGAGAATTTAGCTACTCATGACAAAGAACAAGAAATAAGAAGTTGAAGAATTCATAATTGCTTACTTTGGAATGAAAAAGGAATTGCTAATACTTGAATTGATGTTCGAATCTTCTCAAACTAGAGAGAATTTAATGTTCTAAGTCAAAAGACAAAAATGTAATGAATGATGTTTATTAAAAACCCTACAATGACTATTTATAGGTTTTGGAAATACAAAAAGTTTCAGATTTGCACTTTGGTCCCATCATGGCAAAATACGGTCCATAAATCACTTTACGGACCGTAAAATTGGTTTACGCCCAAGTTGTCTGCTCAGTTGTGTTCAACTTCCTCTTTTGAAATACGGACCGTAAAGTGGTTTACGGTCCGTAAACTGCATGGTCGTATTTCAACATCCAACACTTCGACTTTCTGCCAGATGCTCAACTGGTTAAATACATGATGGAATACGGACCGTAAACTGAAATACGGTCCGTAAACCTAGCTCGTAAACCACCATCTTCTCAGCTTGACTTTCTGGTTCTGTTATCCTTAAACACGACCATGGAATACGACCCATATTGTAGAATACAGACCGTAAACTTCAATTCACGACCTGGTTCTGCACTGCAACTGTGATTGTGCCGAATCTGTTCCTTTACCTGAAAAACACTAAAAATCACGTAAAATCACATAGGCTTGCTTAAAAACGAGTAAAACTTAGAGTAAAAAAGCATCGATTGTGGCATAAAATCACGCCACATCAATCTCACCTTATGAATTGTTCCTTCAAGGTGAGATATAGCGATGATGATTGTTCCATAATATAAATCAGAGGTTATCGATCTTACGTCACTCCGATAGAGTTGTAGCTTTTAATTGGGCTCTCATGTATATTTTGTAAATGTGTATGTATTTCAATAACACCGTGCCTACATGGCCGGGAAGTACAACAACGCACCGCCCTATAGGCAACCGGGTAGGCACACCACTGCAGTGGGCAGCTTACGCCCCAGATGCAGGAGGCCCGGACCCGGACTAATGATGATAACACCGTCCCTATAGAATTGGGGAGCATAACACCGTAACTATTTGGTCGGGAAGTTTACTTACATATATGTTTATAATGTTGACTTAAAAGTTAAAGCTATTATGCATGATATCCGTCGTAAGAGGCAGTCAAATATACAGGTTATCTCTTTATCTCATGCTTCTTTATTCTTGTCTATGTTGTTATTCATACCTTACATACTCAGTACACTATTCGTACTGACGTCCCTTCTTGTGGACGCGGCGTTCATGCCCGCAGGTAGATAGGTAGACGGATCCGATCCGTAGGTACTTTATCAGCGGATTCTCAGGAGCACTCCAGTTACTACGGAGTTGCAGTCTATTGGTATTGGTATTCACGGTCACATGTATTCTATGTAGAGGCTCGTAGACATGTGTGTACAGTTAGATGTTTCATAGCCCTACCGGTTTATATTGTTGTATAATATTTTAGTAGCCTTGTCGGCTCATGATGATGGACATAATTGTTGAAGATTATATAGAGATGTGCCATTATGTTATGATATATGTCCTTACAGATTATGATATCCATGAGCTATCTTTATGGTCCATCCAGGAATGTTAATGAGATGTATGTTCAGAGGTGCTCGGTGTGTTAGCTCTGGGTGCCCGTCATGGCCCTCTGGTTGAGTCGTGAGAAAAGTGGTATTAGAGCAGTTCGTCCTAGGAAGTGTCTACGAGCCGTGTCCAGTAGAGTCTTTTTTATAGGTGTGAAGCGCACCACACTTATAAACAAGAGGCTGCCGGGCATTTAGGAATGATTGACCCTTCCTTCTCATTTTAGATCATGTCGTAGAGTTAAATTATAGGATGTGATGTCTCTGATTCTAATCCTAAATTTTTTGATTGTGGATAAGTTGTTGATTATGCCGCTATGAGGTGATTGATGAGAATTGAAGTTGTTACTCCGAAAGGTATGTTTCCTTCCTCATTGATAGTGATTGACTTTAATATAAGAACTCGAACTAGATGTTATGAGTATTTGTGCTTCCCCTGTGAGGCATTGGATGTGTTTTCTAGGCTGTGTCCAAGAATGTGGTAGTAAGAAGTATAGAGGAAACTCTACTGAAATTTGTACAAATAGAATTGTTTGAACGTCTATGCTATAGAGAAAGAATGAAGGGAAAATGTGACAATCGGATATTCGGTAAGTCATGATGGAATGAACCATTATGAGACGCTTTCAAAGAGAAGTTTTAGAATGATTTGAATTTAAGGAAAGAACCCTGGAGGGAAAAAATGATTAGTAATTAAAGGAGTTGGAATGAGTACATTCGAGATTTCGGAGAATTGAGATTTATTGAAGATATAGGAAAAGTTGACACTAAGAATTTAAATGTAGTATTACGATATATAGATTGGTGAGTAAGACATAACAAAAAGAATTGATATGGGAAAGGAAGTTAACGAGTAGGGAAAGTTTTACTCTAGAAGTTTAAACATATACATAAGATCAGGACGGGTTGATGACAGGCACACAGACTCGTTTTATCAGACTTTCCTATATGATATGGGTTTGCATTGGGATTAAGAAGTCTCCAGTCATTCGACTTCAAGGGGATTTTGAGTATTTGATAGTTGGTACTATTTTGAGAATCATTATGGCCAAGTTACTTCAGGTATTAATGATGACCTTGAACTCAAGAATGAGAAATGGTTACGTAAGTTAGATTACAATTATGATTATCTTCTGGATTGTTTATATAACTTCTAAGTGTGATGTTGCTTGGCCGATGAAAGAAGTAGAGATTATATCAACCTTAGGAATATGTGGTGTATTTCTAGCTAATCCTTATAAGAAGGCTTTACCTCAATTTTTTTCAGACGAGTTTTGAAGCTTATTGACAGATAGATAAATTAGGTGCGATGTCGGTTTATGTGTAAGGATAAAAGAGAGTAAGTGTACAAGTGAAGATAAAGTATTGCAAGGATCGATTCGGTTACTACAAGAAAGTAAAGGATGCGAGATTGATTAACTTAGACAAAGAGACAGGGTACAAGTATGAGTAAAGATTTTTAAGTAAAGTTATATCGTCGACATTCACATTCAGGGCATAGAAAGATATGCTAGTAAGGCCTATAGATTTAGACACACGAAAGAAGAATATGAGAAACCAGAATAGCCCGAGGGAAATTAGGAGCATATGAGCTTTACAATTAGAATTCTCTGGCTAGCTTAGCAAAAAGAGAGGGGAGATGTATTAAAGCCACAAATTCAGGACAAAATCAAATGGCAATGGGATATCTCGAAAGAAAAGGTGTTGAGCGATAAAAAGGTAAGTCACGAGTGGCTACATCGAGTGTTAAAACTATTGATTGTGCTCTATGCCAAAATTGATATAGCAAGCGCTACAGAGAGAATCAGGATTGTGTTTTCTCAGGAATAAAGTCAGATAGCGGTAACGCGACCAAATATGTAAGTACGAGCATTAGGAAAAAGAAGGTTATGGTATATTGAAGGGGAGAGAAACTTGGACAGGGAAAACGTATACCCATTGAGGACCAGATAATATATATATTTGAGGAAAAGGTTAGGATGAAAGCAGGAAAGCAGACGATAGGATCAAATTTAAATAAATCAACGGGAGTTAGAGTAATGTTGTACGTGACAAAGGATGAACATGAGAACCTCGGAACCAACCAATACGTCTTTATAACTAGAACCAAGAAGGTTGTAAATAATGGACAAAGGTGCATCCTTGAGAAGAAATAAACAGGTCTTACGAGAGCGATGAGGAAATTTTAAACTCCTGAGATTTAACCAGGAGGGTGGATGTGAACCCATGATTGGTACACCTATTTAAGGGAAGAAAGTACCTCAAGAAGAGATTTTCAGCGTCAAAAGGGATTCACACTCGTAACGAAACACTCCAAAGTTTCCTAAACTAAGAGTAAAGGATGATTAATGGAAACAAGCATTTTATGAGTAAAAGAAAACAAAAGGAACTATGAGGACTAAAGAAAGGAAGAGGTGTTAAAGAAATGGTTAAAGGGAATTATGTGGCTACCGACAACAAGGAGATGGTTAATGAGTCAGTAGGATTGCCCAAAGGAAAACAAATTGAAATTATAAGACAATGGTTTTGTGAAAGATGCAAATATGCGATCATGCAGAAAACCGAGAAAATTTGAGATATATATATATATGTGTGTGTGTGTACAAGTTGTAGTATCATAAAGGAAGATGAAGACTCGACGAAAGAAGAAAGGAAAGGGGGTACTTTGTGAGGATTTCATGATAAGAACAAGAACCGATAGAACACTAGAAGGACTATGATGCATAGCTGTGATGCAAACAAGAAGTTAAGAAGAATTACGGGACAAAATGAGCTAAGCTCATGAAAGGACACGTCGTGGGAATGGATGGTGTAGAGTATCAACGTTTAATGGTATATTATAGACATAAATCGGAATTGGGAACCTAGAGCAAGGAGAATTTCAAGGATATTAAGAAGGTAGTCGTGGAGGAAGACTAGGGCTAAAGGAGCATGGTATAGTTGGGCACTCTATAAGGGGCCTAATGAATTCCGATGTCCCCATTAAATCATTAGCCTAGGGGACTATTAGTCATGAAAGGTAGAAGTGAAAAAACAATAAAGAAGGCATCTGAATTGGATCTGATATGTATGAGTATTTTGATTTGATGCAAGAGCTCAACTAGCAGAAAGGAAAATAAGTTAAACCATGCGATGAAAAGAACTCCGGCATTATATGGAATAGAGGAGTTAAAGGATCGCTAAGGTAGTCCAGATTACTATCAAGACGGTTAATACTCGAAATTTACTGGTCTATGAGAACATCCCTTAAAGAGGGGCGGGGGGGGGGGGGGGGGGGGGGGGGAGGGGGGAAATTCAGTTTTAAGATGAACTATAATATTCCCAAGTTCAAAAGAGGGAAATGTACTGCCTTGATGGAGCCAAAATTTGAGGTGAACCGATATATCAAGAATGCGCTAAAGAAAAGTGAGAATGGACTAAATACAAGTATATTATGAGACAAATATGGAAAGGGAGGCATGATAAGATGATGAAGGTTTAGCGAATCAAAGAGAATAAGTTTCGTCAACGGGATACGTTGTGTTCTGGGTGATGATTCAAATCACTCACACCCGAGAAATTTTGGTTACAACTAAATATGCAGTAATGTACTCTAAAAGGTAATAGGAGGAGTGAGGAAGGACGCATGTGACCAGGGATAAGTATAAGGGACAATCGGGGTTAATAAAAAGAACTTGTAGCACTAGAAGAGATGAAAGCTCTAAAAAAGGAATATTTATAGGAAAGTTCAATGATCTTCAAACGAAAGGAAGATAGTGTGCCTATGGATAGCAAGACAGCAGTACTACCTGAGATTAGAAAGTACCTCGTAAGTTGTGAAATTCCAAGTTGTCGATTTTATCAATTGTGAGAGTGTATGAAATAGAACCATATAAACAATCGTCGTAATGAAACGGCCAGTAGAATGGTGCAAGGCTGATGAGTACAAAAAAAAAAGATAATCTAAAGTAGCACCAGAGAAGCAAGCAAGGAAAGGTGACACATCTGAACAAGAGAATTTGTCTACTAGTAGTGAAATAAGGAGCAAGGCAAAAGAGTACAACAATTAAGAGTGCTCACAAACCGACAGAGAGTCGTAGCAATTATGAGTTAAGACCATCCTAATGGCAACAGGTCCTAGGACGGAACCTAGATATCAGTTGACCATTGGGTACATACATAAGAACATGCGGACATGAAACTAATGAATGGGTTCGACAAAGAATTGGGAGAATATAAAAGAAGACTGATGATCCTAAAGTATAAGAGAAAGGGGATCAGGAACTAAAGAAGGACGACCATTTCAAGAAATTAATGATAGCATTGAAAGCTTGCAAGCTACAACATTCGAGGATGAATGTTTCTAAGGGGGGAAGGATGTTAAACCTCACACTTTCAGAGCATGAGCACACCACATATTTCACCGTATTAATGGAGTATCAGAGACGTCCCATGAAGTTTTGAAAGGTACAAGCCATGGGAAGTACGTAACAATGAAATAAAGGATGAATTACGATCTCGTAAGCCGTAACTGGAAAGGAGAACCTTGTAACCAAAGGAAATGACTATTATCAAGTATGATTAACGATAAATATCATGTATGGAGAGTTTCGGAAGATTCCGGGATCAAGCAAATCGAAGAAAATAAGTTTGTCAAAAATTTGGAGAAAATATTAGGTCAATTTTGGAGGGGTATATCGCCGGATATATCAGGAGTTTTGAGGTGTTCAAGAGTCTAAAATGAAGTTTGTCGAGTATAGTTTCCAACGCAACAAACCGTTCGTTGATATAACATAGGAGTAGGGAGTTATGGACATTTTAAAATAGACTGTCAAAAACTCGCGAACCTACACGGAAATTGAAGAAACCACTTAAAAAGGCCCAACAATTTTGGCCCATTAGCCCAAAACCGAATCGGACTATTATATATACCCTTTAAGTCATATAACTCATCATTTTTCATCAATTCCTCACCATCTCTCACCTCCACACCTCTCTAGAATCTCCCATAACATTCATCCAATCTCCAAGCCTCCCTAAACATATCCCAAATCCTCTAGAATATTCTTCCAACTTCCACAACATGCACATATATTCCTAAAAGTCTATATGACAATTTTTGGTCATTTCTATTTCATTTTTAACATAGCCTCAAGTCCTAGGAAGTCCTAGAAACTTCTCCATACATATTCCAACATATTTACAAGCCCAAACCAAGGATCAAAGTAAAGATTAAAGTGGTTAAGGGTTTCCAAGTGAGGTCTACACTCGTCTCCTCTTCTTGAAGATGTTGGGATTAGTATTTTTAAGGAGTAGAAACCACGAAATTGAAGTGTTCTTGAATTTTGAGGTAAGATTTCATATTAGTTTCATGATTATGAGTTTATTTGGTAATTATGTTAAGATTTGAGGAGAAGAAAATTGGAGGAAAAGTTCAAATATGCAATTGATGGTGAATTAACTTGAGTTATATTTATTAGTATGTTTTGAGCATAATCTTGTTATGAGGGATAATAATGATGTTAAGGAATTGTCGTATACGAGTATATGAGGGGTTGTATGAAGTTGTTGTTATGAATTGATTATGAAAAGAAGTTTTGGGATTGAACTGAGTATAATTTGAATGTAATCTTTTGATTGTGGAATTGTTGATGTTTTATTTTGTTTTGGGAGTTGTTTGAAGATTGGGGGGAGTAGAAGATATAGGGGAGATGCTTCCTTAATTTCGGCAGATTCTAAAGGGGTTTAATTTGAAGGCTTAGGATAAGCATATGACGATAAGGCTAACAATAGCATGAATTCTCTTGAATGCAGATTATGAGCTTGGGAGGACAAGCGTTAAGTAGTTAAAGTTAAGGCCACCGAAAAGGTATGTTAAGGCTAGTCCCTTTCTTTCAGAAGGCATGATTCCTATATTATGATTCCATAAATGTTTCCATAACCTTCTTACTTCTAAAAGTTAGAAGTTCATGATTCTTAAAGTCGTCTTATGATACTAAAGATGAGATGTTTTCTATGATGAACATGATGATGATGATTCGACTTCTAGAAATTCCAAAGCTTCTGATTTTATTGCTATTATGAGATTATTGAGTTTATTTCATGGTTTTCCTTGATTTGATTCATTATTGTAGATCTCACCTTGTGAATTGTTCCTTCAAGGTGAGATATAGCGATGACGGTTGTTCCATAATGTAAATCGGAGATTACCGACCTTACGTCACTCCGATAAAGTTGTAGCTTTTAGATGGGCTCTCATGAATGCTTTGTAAATATATATGTATTTTAATAACTCCGTGGCTATATGGCCGGGTAGTATAAAATCGCGCCGCCCTATAGGCGATCGGGTAGACACACCACTGCAGTGGGCAACTTACGCCCCGGACGCGGGCTAATGATGATAACACCGTGCCTATATGGACGGGTAGTACAACACCGTACCTATATGTTCGGGAATTTTACTTACATATATATTTATAATGTTGACTTAAAAGTTAATGTTAGAATGCATGATATCCGCCGTAAGAGGTAGTCAGATTTACATGTTATCTCTTTATCTCATGCTTCTTTAATCTTGTATATGTTGTTATTGATACCTTACATACTCAGTACACTGTTCGTACTAACTTTCCTTTTTGTGGACGCTGCGTTCATGCCCGCAGGTAGACAGGTAGACGGATCCGATCCGTAGGTGCTTTGTCAACGGATTCTCAGAAGCACTCCACTTACCTCGGAGCTACAGTCTATTGTATTGGTCTTCACGATCACATGTATTCTATGTAGAGGCTCGTAGACATGTGTGTATAGTTAGACGTTTCATAGCCCTACCGGTTCATATCAGTAACGAACCGTCTGGTCGTTATAGTGTTTTTTGGAACTTTCGCCCGCTCCTGAGCATTTATTAGCTCCCTTTTAACTCGAGGGGACTGTTGACACGTTTCCTGAGGTGTCTAGACTGTATTCGGGTAAATTTAGTGAAAATATAGGCTTAAAAGTGAAAGTGGTTGACTCGAAGTTGACTTTTGGGCAAACGGACCTTTTTCGAAATTCTGTCAATTCCGAAAGGTCCGGATAGCCATTTAGAACTTGTGTGTGCATTTGATTCGGTTCCCAATGCATTCGGATGCATTTCGAGACATTGGATGGGAAATGGGAATTAAGGCATCGGTAGTTGACTCGGTCAACGAGACCTTCATTGGGAATTCCGAGGCCACATGCACGTTTGTAGCATGTTTTTATGTGGGACTAGGTATCTGGTATGTGAGAAGATGGAATCGGGAGTTAGTCAAAAAATGGAATTGAAACGAAAAACTTAGGCCAAGTTTCTGGTGTCTGGTGCCTACTTTGGCGGCACCAACACCGCAACAGTGGCACCGCTGGGGTGGGTGGCCCTACCGCTAAAATGGTACCATCCATTTTGGCTTGACCGGTGAAGAAGTCAGGTGACCGCTGGGGAGGTCGAGTTGCCGCTACAGTGGTGACGGGCAGTGACTGTGCATTTAATGAGTCTTAGACCCTCATTATTTCATATCTCGATATTGAGGCATGGGAAGGCTGTTCTTGGAGACAAATTGAACGAAATCTTGGAGGTAAAACCTTGTCAAATCCTTTACTTCCCTTTAATCACAATCATCTTAGACTTTTTCCTTCCCTTTTCAATCACTTAGAAATGGAATTTGAAAGAGGGTTTGGGGAGATTTTTCTCTAAGAGTATACTTGATATATTGATGATGTTAATGTTAAAATGTGATGAATCTAAGCTTAGTAATCATATATCTTTCACTTTTATGGTTGAATTTCGGATTTGGTGAATTAGGGTTCATACCCAATTCAGGGGTTTTTTACTAGAAATCAGATTTGGGGATAATTCATGAGCTAAATCAACAATTAATGATGGGGTTATGATTACCTAGGATTCAATTTGGTATTTTACCCGTAAATTTCCCGTTTCGCCCTTGTGGGCCCGTTTCCCCGATTTCAAGGGTTAAAATGGACCTAATTGATATCATAGCAATATTAGTATCATTATTCATGATTTCTAATTTAGAATTCAATTGTGCTTAGAATACTTTGGTTCCGAGCTTCAGAGAAAGGGCAAGGCGATAGAGTGACTTGTTGGTGTTGCAGTTCGGCAGTCCAGGTAGGTTATGGTTTACCTTAGTGAGACTTAGTATAGTGAATCACGTATTTAGGTTATAATGTCGGAGACAGCATGTGAACCTTCGGGTGTGAAGTTGGGATGGATATTGCCTTAGGTTGGGCCCTGTTGTGTGTTGGGACTAGCCACCCCGTTTTATGTGTCTGATTGTTTAATTGTGTTGGCTTGATGCCATATGTAGTTGGTAGATAGCGAATGTCGCTTGTTGTCCTGATTTGGGATAGGATTGACATACCCGTTGTTGGTATTTGTACTATGGTACGTTATTGGCGTACCCACTATTAGTAATTGAGTTATTGATATATGTTGGCATATCCACTGTTGGTATGGTGATGTGATATATTGTTGGCGTACCCCGTTGAGGTACTTGTGATATTGAGCTTACTTGTTGATGATTGACATTTATATTGCACGCATTCTCTCATATTATCATGCATGGTCGATATCCGGTGATGATCCGGTATCGTTGATTGAGCGAAACTTATATTTAACAAACTCTTTACTCGAGTGATTGTGAAAAGGCTGATGTCTGAAGATTCATTCCGGAATCGTTGTTTATATGAAAATGATACTTGCTAAACTCTTTTACTTGAGTAAGTGTGAGGAGGCCAATGTCCGAGGTTCAATTCCGGAATCGTTAATTTATAAATTGATATTTGACAACTCTTTTGAGTAATTATGAGGAGGCCGATGTCTGATGGGGTTCTATTTGGGCATCGTTGTGCATGGCCATTTTTGATGGTATCCCGGATTCGATTGTAGTGCATGGGCTCCGCGGGTCCCCCAGAGAGGTGCTGGTGAGACTCCCCCTGTAAGCAATTAGTCAGGGTCCCGTCTGTCTGTTTGGCAAAGATCCAGGACGGGTGGCACTCAGAATTTGCGAGTCACACTGGGTTGTGTTGCCGAGACGTCGATATTTCCGTTCGGAGTACATATTTACATCTCATTTGCATAGCATGGCATGGCATCACATTCATACCATTATTGCATTGCATTGCATTATGACTTAAGTGAGATGTCGTGATGACTGTATTGTGATGGATTGTGTTGTTGATTCTATTGTGTTGATTGTTCCGGGATTATATATACTCAGGCTTATTATATTGGGGTTAGATACTTACATAGGTGTTGATGGATACTCAGTTATGATTATATTGTTCCATGCGTGATTGGTTTACTTGTTTATTTGTGTTATTTTCTGAATTGTGTTAACTATGCTTTGTCGGCCTATGATGCCTACCAGTACTGTTGTTTGTACTGACCTGAACTTGCTGCATTCTTTTATGAATGCAGAGTATCAGGCTGGATCTACTTCTCTGACTCGTGGCTGATCGACTCCTCAACTTCTACTTGAGTTTTCCAGGGTGAGCATGGCGTCCGCCGACCTCGAAGAATCTTCTATTGTTTATGTCTTACTTTTCTTTCAAGACATGATTTGAGACATTTTTTGTATTATCATTCAAACCAGAGTTATTCGGATTTAGATGCTCTTGTATTACCAGACCAGATACTGGGGTGGATTTATTTACTTCCGCACTTATTGATATTATATTGTGAGACTTACGTCGTTTTACTTCTTCCGCTATTATATTTATTGATTGTGAACGTTGAGCTAAGGGTTCTCCTACCGAGGTGGGAATGGTAGGTGACCGCATAACCTAGGCTAAAATGGGTCGTGATAATATCATTGTATAATATTTTAGTAGCCTTGTCGGCTGGTGATGATGGACATAATTGTTAAAGATTATATAGAGACGTGTCGTTATGTTATGATATATGTCCTTACAGATTATGATATCCATGAGCTATCTTTATGGTCCACCCAGGAATGTTTATGAGATGTATGTTCAGAGGTGCTCGGTGTGTTAGCTCTGGGTGACCGTCAGGGCCCTCTGGTTGGGTCGTGACACAGCTAAGCTAGACAATCAAAGGCAATTTCATCTTTCCAAAATTCTTATAGTTTTCTTTTTCAAATTCTTGCAATCAATTTTCCAGAACAAAAACAAGTTTACAGTCTTGACTTAGCATCTTTTCACTCATTTTTTTTTAAAACAAGTTCTCAGATCCTAAGTGTCAAAGAAAGACAATCAACAAGGGGGAGGTGAGGCAAGTAAATACACCACTGGTCTGAATAGTTCACACACACATTCATAACAAAACTCTAGATAGGAGCATCCAAACAGTTCAAGTAATTCCAAACGGTTCAAGTGCAAGTTTTAGGTCTTAAATGGCATGGAGGAAAATGGATCATATAAACAAAACCACCAAGCAAATAGGGAAGAGAAGAGGAACAAGGATATGAGCCACTCATGATTACTACCTCATTTTACCTTTTCTCAACTTATCAAATATTTTAAGTTAAACTACATTCACTGAAGGTGTTCAACAAAATTATTGCATATTGAACTCAGTAAATGGATCATAAGATCATCCAAACAAGTAAGGAGGAAAAGGTCAAGATATGAACCAAGCAAATACAGTATTCAACTCTTCAAATGTTCACAGTTTCTTTGTCACACCCCAACCTTACTAGGGTGTGATGGGCACCCGACCCCATATTCGGAGCTGAGCGAACCCGCTGACTCTTATTACATACTTAATCTCTTTAGACTCTTACATCAATAAGAAATGAAAAACATAATTAAGCTTTCAGAATCTTTCTTTCGTTGTTCTCAAATCAAACAAAATTTGTGGTCATGTGGAATCTATAACATAATACATATAGACACATCGGCTGGTGAAGCCGCTTTCAAGACTGACATACTACACCCACGACTCTGTCAGCAAAGTCTCTAACTTCGAACAAGACATCATAGCATAGTACTCTGACCCGGCAACACTCCAGAGCAAATGGAGCTTGCCAACTCCGCTGGAACATCTTCTATAATAGCTTCTACTCATCTGGGTGTACCTGCGCGACATGAAACGCAGCCCCCGAAGAAAAGGGGTCAGTAAGAGATGTAATTATGAACAACAACAGAATGGAGATATAGAGCATATCGTGGGGTAAAAGGGTAACTTGTACATCTGGGTGCCTTTTAGGCGGATACCATGCATGCTTAGTGCTGCGGCACGTGCAGCCCGATCCATATATATATTGTTGCGGAACGTGCAGCCCGATCCATATATATATATATTGCTGCGGAACGTGCAGCCCGATCAATTTATCCATATATCCCGCGTCCGGGACGATATCATATTATACCAACTGATCAGGTGGCTACGCGTATATAACACTCTCACCTTTCCCCTTACCCCATATACATATACATATACATATATCATATAACAGCATGCAGGAGAGCCCAAAGAAATTCATGTATCTATCGGAGTGATGTAAGGTCGGTAACCTCCGAATATATTATGGAATGATCATCCTGACTCTGTCTCACCTTGAAGGAACAATTATTATAAGATTAGACTAGCAACGAATAACAGCGTTAAGAGAACATGGAATAAGATCATAAATCTCATCAGGCGTCGCTTCGTATACATATGCACATAGAACAAATTTTCAGGACTCGATGGGTACGTACATAAATCGACACCTGAAGGCTCAGAAACAAGTTTCGGGTCAATCCGATTTAGTATAAGAAAGTTATGAGCGTTTGAAGTACAGAACCTTCTACGAACGTTTCAGAAGCCATTTTTGGAAAATCATTCTTATCATAGTCATCATAGAAATATGCTCATCCTTGATATCATCATTGTCATTGTGAAACATATCCATCGTTATTGTCATAAGAGCTTACAAAATCATAAACCTCTGTTTTGGTAGAATACAGACACTTTGGAAAAACATTTACGAGTTATCGGGAAGAGAATCATGCCTTATAATCATAAACATCTAACTTTTGAAAACAAGGAAAATATGGAAGCAATTATGAAATCATAGCATCAGAATCATGCCTTGAAAGAAAGAGACGAGCCTTAACATACCTGCTCCACATCATATTAGCTACGCTTAATTGTCCAAGCTCGTTATCGCTAGTCTACATTCAAGAAGATGTACATAATCATTAGATTCATCGTCACACACACTTGCCTTAGTCTTTCAAATAAATTCACTTATGATCTGCCGAAATATCGGTAGCATCTCCCCTGTAAATACACCATCCCCGAGAATCTAACTCGGCCCAAATCATCAATCAACAATCCGAGAATTTAACTCGGCCAAACTATCAACAACAATACCATCAATCATACCAACAACATCAACAATCAATTCAAGACGCATTCTAACATTAACAACCTTTGTCATACATTTCAACGACATTTCATTTATATTCAATTCAATTCACATAACATTCAAAACGACTCAATCAACATACTACTTCACCCGACACCTTCCAAATTCAACAAGAACAATAACAACCTATTTCCTTCTTTCAAATTCAACCAGTAAAACCCAACTTACAATCTTCCAACACATGTCTCACTTCCAAATTCATAAATTATATTTACAACCTACACATTAACAATATCATTCATACAATATAAGAAACCATACTAATTATCGCATTAACTTTTTCAACAATCCACAAATGACTTCTACTTCATTTCAAACCATTAAATCTTCATTTTACATCATAGAATCTACCACAACAACAATTAAAATACTAAGTTAAATCAATTCATCACACCTCACCAATCCAACCCCTATTCGGCCACATCCCTATACACACCTATTTCATGAATTTCATCCATTTCTACATTCTACAACATTCACAAACCATCTCCAATACATAGAAAAGGGGATTAAATCTTACCTTCATCCTTTGACTCTTCTATTCGGCTAGAGCTTCCATCTTACACCATGAGTACTTTGCTTGTTCCAACAACCACTCTATGTTAATTAGGGCCCTCAAATTGGTTGTAATACTAGAAGAAAAATGATTCTTCTTGGTTAATTTCTCTAGGCTCTTGTTCGGCTAAGCATGGCCGAACATGGCTCCTTTTGTTTCCTTTTTCTTTCTTCAAATTTCTAGAATTAGAAAAGATGACTATGTGTCTTGCTTGGTCATCACCCTTATATATATATATATATATATATATATATATATATATATATATATATATACCTCCTACAAATGATAGGTGGACACATGCCCCCCCTTCTCCAAGCTTCTTTAATATTAAAAATCAAGATGACTAATTGTTTTATTTTGTCATGTCTTTTCCATATATATATATATATACATGCCACACGGCCAAGTGGCCTTCTTCAAGAAATTTTCTTGAACATTTTGTGAAATTCCCGTTTTGCTCCTAGCCTTTCTCAATATTTCCATACTAATAAACAACTTGTTCGCTAAAATAATTTTGGAAAATAGTCTTGCCTTTGACTTCTCGCAATGTCTCGAGTTATCCGAACGTACAAAATACGGGCTATAACATCCTGCCCCCCTTTAGAACATTCTTCCTCGAATGTTCAACTGACCTCATGGGGTGTTATAATACCTTGGGGGGGGGGGGCTAATTGAACTTCTCGGTCTTTACATGAGTTCTCATTCCGTGTCACGGGTTTTCTAATCCACTGCGCCAAATCATTATCCTTGTCCTTCCCCAGGTCATTTCTCGACACAAGTAGACTTGTCTTTGATTTCTTTGTATTGGCGCTCGTCCCGTCCATCGTTATTCCTTGTTGGCCCTCCGAGGTGGACTTCTTACAATCATAATTGGATGTAACTTCACGTTGATGGTTCATATAATTTTATAGCGTATATTCTTATGCCCCGTATAATTAATGGTCCATGAACTATTTTCTAGTATCCGACGAACCCTTTTATTTTATTCACATGCACTGCGTTCTTCCTTTCCTTCAAAATTTCCAAACTACCCATTTTTTATGCTTCCGTTATAATAGTCGCTGTCATCAAAATATCCTTTGAGTCTGATATAATATGTTCTCCCCCCCCCCCCCCCTTTTAAGGGGCTCGTTATATACCGACAGTCTCCAAGTATCCTTTTCTACGATAATTACCTGCCGCCCTTCACTTCCTTCTTAAAGCCGAGTTCCGTTATCGTATAGTCTAACCTGTCTATCTTCTCACTACTTACACCCTCATACTTAACTAGAATATTGTAAGGGTATCCAATTCTGCTGCCTTCTTGTCGTCTTTCTTTCCAACTCTATGCATAACATATCGAAACTTCTTATCCTAAGTTTTCTTTTACTTCCCGCCTATGTCATCATTTTGTCCACATTTCCATACCCTTCCATCCACTATTCGTCCTTCCACTTGCTTAGCTCATTTGCTCGTAATTCTTCTTTAACTACGTGTTTGTGTCGTAGCTGCGCGTTTATATTTCTCAAGCGTTCCGCTACTTTTGTTCTTAGCACAGAATCCTTACAATTTTCACTCTCCCTATCCTTGTTCATCGAACCTTTAACTATATTAATATAGCTACACATTCATTCTTTTATATATCTCTCACCTTAACATCATCGCAAGGCCTAAGCATTCTTTCTCTTACTTCACATCCCCCTGTCCTAGTCACTATTCCTTTAGCCCCACTTATTGAAATCGGTTCTCGAACCTCATAAACTCCTCTCCTGTCTCCTTTTACCACACTCTATCCCTTTTCACATGCCTACTTTGAGTTCTTACCCAAATAATCTCGTGTTTTGCCGATAGTTTCTCTCGGGAGCTTCACTCACTGAGGTTTCTTACCTTTCACCTTCTTCCGACACTTTGATCTCTTTGTTTTCCATCTACTCACTCTTTTTCTTTTCCAAATATCGCTGTATTAGAACTTCCCAATCTTAACCTGTACTGAAAATGACATCAATTTACCTTGTAACACTTGTATCATTTATTTCTGTTGTCACTTGAACTTCGGTACCCTTACCCTATTGATGCCTGCCATACCGTAGTACTGGTTGCTGGGACACACACGCCCACCGATACAATCACATATGGGACATCATACGCATTCATATATATATATATATATATATATATATATATATATATATATATATATATATATATATATATATATATATATATATATATATAATTACTACCAACTTGCCCACAAAATACCTCCAAACGCTATTCAAGCCTATCCTAATTCCAGAGCTGCGATGTACTCTCTGTCTCTTCACCAGTCCAATTTGCCTCGTCCTACGCGACCTCTCATGGCCTCCAACCATCCCATATACTCTAGCTTCTCCTTAGGTTACTCTAGCTTTTCATTTGTCTCTTACGTCTAAATCTTTAGGATTTCCTGCGCACTTCCCAGGGGGTCACCCATCCTGAGATTTCTTCCACCTTAGCACGCTTAACCTCGTAACTTCGATGGAATCCGGTGCCTTAATGCTGATATAATCGCGTCCACTTCCTCGCATGACCTTTATTACATAATCTAGAGCGAGTCGAGGTCTTACAGGTTCCGAGACACTCTCGTAACACGTCTTTTTCCTTTACAATTACTATTTTACCCTTGTCAGTCCTCAGTATTCACTTTTCACTTTCGTGTACAACTACCATTCGTCCTAGATTCCCAGATTCCCGATGGTAGCACATATACCTTCATCGCCGTTTCTTATGCATACTCGATTATCAGCCTGTTTGAATTTCCACTTCACCACCCTTACATAATAATCTACACAAAACCGATTGTCGACTTTCTGAATCCTCTAACAGACCTTGTTCCTACTAAACCTCGAATGTTATCCATTTTAATCCTCTGGGCTGCTAATCGTCTTCCTCGTTATTATTCTTCGTGTCATACCAAATCTATAACCTTTCTGAAACAACTCATCCCACTTATCGTCCGTTTACGATATTTCCTTTCCACGCTTCCTTCTATTAGGCGTACTTAACTAAATGACCTGATTTTTTTTTTGAAAAATTCTGGCAGAATCTCCTTTGCAATCCTTACTATTCCAAATCTATATGCAGCGAATATTGACAATACCTTATAGGGCATACATATGTATACGACACATCTCAGCCATCCAGAGCCTCCAGTTTCAGGTAACAGAACAGAATATCAATACTTACCCCTGTGACTTTCCATATCGCTTCTCACCTTCTTCCGTCGTAGGTAAGGCTTGTATAAGGAATTCCATTTTCCTATGACTTGACTCTATCGCACGATCTAAGACAGAAAGAAGGTCACAATTCCTAGATGCCCCGCAGCCTCCTGTTTATAAATGTGGCCGGCTTCACACCCATAAACAGGACTCTACTGGACACGACTTTGCAGACAACCCCTAGGACGATCTGCTCTGATACCACTTTGATGTTATAGCCCGTATTTTGTACGTTCGGATAACTCGAGACAATTGCGAGAAGTCAAAGGCAAGACTATTTTCCAAAATTATTTTAGCGAACAAGTTGTTTATTAGTATGGAAATATTGAGAAAGGCTAGAGGCAAAACGGGAATTTCACAAAATGTTCAAGAAAAATTCTTGAAGAAGGCGGCATGTATATATATATATATATATATATGGAAAAGAGATGACAAAATAAAACAATTAGTCATCTTGTTTTTTAATATTAAAGAAGCTTGGAGAAGGGGGGCATGTGTCCACCTATCATTTGTAGGAGCTATATATATATATATATGAGGGTGATGACCAAGCAAGACACATAGTCATCTTTTCTAATTCTAGAAATTCGAAGAACGAAAAAGGAAACAAAAAGAACCATGTTCGGCCATGCTTGGCCGAACAAGAGCCTAGAGAAATTAACCAAGAAGAATCATTTTTCTTCTAGTATTCCAACCAATTTGAGGGCCCTAATTAACATGGAGTGGTTGTTGGAATGAGCAAAGTACTCATGGTGCAAGATGGAAGCTCTAGCCGAATAGAGGAGTCAAAGGATGAAGGTAAGATTTAATCCCCTTTTCTATGTGTTGGAGATGGTTTGTGAATGTTGTAGAATGTAGAAATGGATGACATTCATGAAATAGGTGTGTATAGGGATGTGGCCGAATAGGGGTTGGATTGGTAAGGTTTGATGAATTGATTTTACTTAGTATTTTAATTGTTGTTGTGGTAGATTCTATGATGTAAAATGAAGATTTAATGGTTTGAAATGAAGTAGAAGTCGTTTGTGGATTGTTGAAAAAGTTAATGCGATAATTAGTATGGTTTCTTATATTGTATGAATGATATTGTTAATGTGTAGGTTGTAAATATAATTCATGAATTTGGAAGTAAGACATGTGTTGGAAGATTGTAAGTTGGGTTGTTGTGGTTGAATTTGAAAGAAGGAAATAGGTTGTTATTGTTCTTGTTGAATTTGGAAGGTGTCGGGTGAAGTAGTATGTTGATTGAGTCGTTTTGAATGTTATGTGAATTGAATTGAATATAAATGAAATGTCGTTGAATTGTATGACAAAGGTTGTTAATGTTAGAATGCGTCTTGAATTGATTGTTGATGTTGTTGGTATGATTGATGGTATTGTTGTTGATAGTTTGGTTGAGTTGAATTATCGGATTGTTGATTGATGATTTGGGCCGAGTTAGATTCTCGGGGATGGTGTATTTACAGGGGAGATGCTGCCGAAATTTCGGCATATCATAAGTGAATTTATTTGAAAGACTAAGGCAAGTGTGTGTGACGATGAATCTAATGATTATGTACATCTTCTTGAATGTAGACTAGCGATAACGAGCTTGGACAATCAAGCGTAGCTAATAGGACGTGGAGCAGGTATGTTAAGGCTCGTCTCTTTCTTTCAAGGCATGATTCCGATGCTATGATTTCATAATTGCTTCCATATTTTTCTTGTTTTCAAAAGTTAGATGTTTATGATTCTAAGGCATGATTCTCTTCCCGATAACTCGTAAATGTTTTTCCAAAGTGTCCGTATTCTACCAAAACAGAGGTTTATGATTTTGTAAGCTCTTATGACAATAACGATGGATATGTTTCACAATGACAATGATGATATCAAGGATGAGCATATTTCTATGATGACTATGATAAGAATGATTTTCCAAAAATGGCTTCTGAAACGTTCGTAGAAGGTTCTGTACTTCAAACGCTCATAACTTTCTTATACTAAATCGGATTGACCCGAAACTTGTTTCTGAGCCTTCAGGTGTCGATTTATGTACGTACCCATCGAGTCCTGAAAATTTGTTCTATGTGCATATGTATACGAAGCGACGCCTTATGAGATTTATGATCTTATTCCATGATCTCTTAACGCTGTTATTCGTTGCTAGTCTCATCTTATAATAATTGTTCCTTCAAGGTGAGACAGAGTCAGGATGATCATTCCATAATATATTCGGAGGTTACCGACCTTACGTCACTCCGATAGATACATGACTTTCTTTAGGCTCTCCTGCATACTGTTATATGATATGTGTATATGTATATGGGGTAAGGGGAAAGGTGAGAGCGTTATATACACGTAGCCACCTGATCAGTTGGTATAATATGATATCGTCCCGGACGCGGGATATATGGATAAATGGATCGGGCTGCACATTCCGCAAAAATATATATATGGATCGGGCTTCACGTTCCGCAGCAATATATATATATGGATCGGGCTGCACGTTCCGCACCAATATAATATAGTATATGTATATATGGATCGGGCTGCACGTTCCGCAGCACTAAGCATGCATGGTATCCGCCTAAAAGGCACCCAGATGTACAGGTTACCCTTTTACCCCACGATATGCTCTATATCTCCATTCTGTTGTTGTTCATAATTACATCTCTTACTATGTTATTATTCATGCCTTACATATTCAGTACATTCCTCGTACTGACCCCTTTTCTTCGAGGGCTGCGTTTCATGCCGCGCAGGTACACCCAGATGAGTAGAAGCTATTATAGAAGATGTTCCAGCGGAGTTGGCGAGCTCCATTTGCTCTGGAGTGTTGCCAGGTCAGAGTACTATGCTATGATGTCTTGTTCGAAGTTAGAGACTTTGCAGACAGAGTCGTGGGTGTAGTATGTCAGTCTTAAAAGCGGCTTCACCAGCCGATGTGTCTATATGTATTATGTTATAGATTCCACATGACCATAGATTTTGTTTGATTTGAGAACAACGAAAGAAAGATTCTGAAAGCTTAATTATGTTTTTCATTTCTTATTGATGTAAGAGTCTAAAGAGATTAAATATGTAATAAGAGTCAGCGGGTTCGCTCGGCTCCGAATATGGGGTCGGGTGCCCATCACACCCTAGTAAGGTTGGGGTGTGACATTCTTTCTTTAAGTTCTCATGATCAATATAACATCAGTCAAAGAAACAACCTCACAGTATCCACAAATACAAAGCACTAATCAAGATTTTCAATTCTCCTCAGCCTACTTTTTATAAGATTCAGGGATGATGAGAAGTAAGAGATACATTAACATCTCCAAATTCAGCCCAAGACTAAGCAGAGAATCAAACAGTCTTAAATCCAAAATAGGCTACAAGAACTAGTATTTAACATAGTACAAAAAGCAGGTTTTGTGCCAAATTATGGTTCAAATAGGACATGATCTACTTAGCCTAAAAGAGACTTCTCAAAATTGACAAGGCTCTTAAAACCTTGCAATTTTAAAGCTGAAATGCAGGTTCCACAAACTCAGTCATAGACAAAGTTTTCTGTTCAAATTCAGTTGGTTTTAGGAGATTCAAGGACGAAAACAAACAAAGTTACTCCTAGGGTCCAAACCTAGACTGGTGTCAAAAATCATCTAAGCAATGTAAGATCTCCGAGGTTTCAAAAAAATGCATTTTTTCAGACTCAAGCTATTGCAAAAACTCACAAGACATCCTCCTAAGTTAACTAAGTGAGAGAGTTCTACTAGTTCTAAGCAGTTTCAAGTAGGGAAAAATAGGAGAAAAAAGTGAATCAATATTTCAAATCCAACAGCCTGTTCTAAGTTGCATTGCAACAGTTAGCAAAAAGTCACATAGAAGTAGTTTTGACACTGAAATAGGTCTTATTCTGTTTTGGATTTTTAGATTCAGGAAAGGCAAGCAAACTGCAAGTTATAATATAGTATAAAATCATGGTTTAAAATTCTAAAATCAAAATAAGCTCACTTCCTACAACTTTTAGTCTTTAAAGTCAATACTTGGCTAATAATAGTCTCAATTTTCTAAAGACAAGTTCTGAGGAGTGTCAAATTATAAGTGGGAGCAAATAGTAACATTCAGAGGCAATTTGCATCTTAAATGGATCACAATGGTTCCCAAACAACACCTAGATGAACACAATTTGTTCTAGATAGCTAATTTCAAGGTAAGTTTCCATTTTTTAGTCACGTGATCAGATAATTTTCTACCGACATTATACCAAACTACAGAAAATTTAAGGCAGGGGACTTAAAGGGTGTGTGATCTCTATTCTAAGTCATGAAGATGCACTAGGAGCAAAGCACATAGCAGATTGTCCAAGGATAGGTTAAACCAGTTCATATTTTAAACTTATTTTTAAGTAAAAGAGGGACAAAGTTGCAATTTAGTGAAGTTCTGCACCTTTATAGCCATTTTCAAGTTCTAACTATGCAAATCTCAGATGAGGCAAGTATAAATTCCCCATAGACTGATGAAAACTCCTTTTTAGCAGATATAGACTTCAATCTTTAACCAACTTCTCATAACAATTCCCAGGTTTCAAAATCTCTATAAGACAGACACCAAGTTCCATTTTTTATTCCTATTAAACTACTCAAACAAGATAGCAAGTCAATTCAAAGCTGTTTAGTTTTCATTTTCAAAACAATGTAAACACTCAAGCAGTTTTTCAAAGCTTCAACTTAACAAAGTAGATTATGGTGATGACTTAAGATCATTTTCACAGAGAAAAAAATACTGTAAGTATACCAATCCAAATCAAGCTATCAAGCACTAGGCACTAGTGTATACCATTTTTAGCAGTTTGACAACAGAGAAAGTAACAAACCATAAACATCAAACCAAAAAGCAATTTCAAGATATTTGGTCTATTAAGCAACACTTCATTCAAGTTTTAAACAAACAACTTCATGACTTATTTTTGAAGGAAAAAACTTTACTAACTTAAAACAGTTTCCAACATATCAAAGAAGTCTACCCTCTTAAGCAACTAACAAAAAATCCTATCCAACCACATGGGCAAAATAGAGTCTAGAAACTGAAATAAACTATAGGAGTAATTCCCAGATTTCAGAACAACTATGTCTTACCCAAAATTATAGCTAAATACTCTATCCTATCAAAACAATCTCCAAAATCACCACATATTCAAAACACAAAGCTAAAAAGAAAGCATGAGATTACAGTTTCAAATATAGATTATGGACAACTAAACTTCTTGTCCTAAACATCTAACAAGATACCCTTAAAATAAACTTTAAGAAAACCTTAGACCCCCATATTCAGTTGTTTCTTTCTATTCTTCAAACTAGTAAGTTATAATATCTATTTAGCATAACAAAATCTAACACTTAGCTCATTTTATGACTTTGAATAGTAAAACAAGCACAAAAATAATAATATTGAGTACTAGACTAAGCATTTATGGCATTTCAAATAGTAAACAAGTTTAAACAAAGCATAATCATGACTGTAAATAGTAATAAGGATTAGAATAGGATATACCTTTTATTTGGGCAACCTAAAGATCAAAATAGGATTTAAGATTCAAACTTCAAACCACTAAACCCTTTTGATTCTCAAAAATCACCTTTCTTTATCTTTTACTTCCTGTATATCTAGACATAGTGAATAGATATTCCTTATAAAAAGTGTTTTTCATACATATATTTCTTGTATCTCTCTAATATTTTTTAGCCTATGCTTTTCTAAATTTCGGAAAAAAAGAGTCTCCCTTCCAATTCCTCAAGTTGCTATTTATAGACCTTTCCAAATTAGGGAATCCTAGGATAAAATGGACACCTCATCCTATGTTTTCCCCCAAAAAACCTTAAAATTGTACCCTATAATAGATAATTCGAAATTCTCCACATAGGACAACAAAATCCAACCAATTTGCACCCTAAAATCTATCCAATAGGCAAATAAAAATCTGAAAAATCAAAATAGTACAAAACAGCCTATATTCCAATGGTATGTTGTACTAATTCGTACAATGGGATAAAATCCCTAATTCATGTACCTCAATTTAGGGAATTGCTAATTTCCCCTAGGTTTTGATTTTATGGTGCTAAGGGCTCGTGACCCTGTCCATGGTAACCTTAACCCAATCAAACCCGAGTAACATCCTAGTTTTAAGGGTTAATTTAGATAGCAAAATGAATAAACAAAGGGAACCGAACCTGAAAACGATGAAAACACACGGTTAAGATAAAAAAAAAACCCTCAAACACAATTAGCGAAAATAAGACCAAAATTGCCATGAATCGAAGGTGCGATCAGAACCCTAGTGAGTCGCCTCCATCGCCCGAAAATGGATGGAGGGTGACGGGTGGAGTGAAAATGAAGTTGGGGTTCCATCCCTTTTTTTAAAAAAAAAGATGCCCCCCCCCCCCCCCCCCCCCCCCTTAAGTTTTAAAAATATTTAAGTTTACCCCCCCCCCCCCCCCTCTTCCCCCAGATTTAAATCAATTAAAGACCATATGTTATAAATACACATATCACTAAATAAAATAATAGGATAGGTAAAATTTAAAACTCGTAAATTCAAAATATTTGCTTTAAAAAGAGCTTAATATTGACATAGTTCCGGGCATTATTTTAAAATGTGAAAAATGTGGTCAAAATGAGCCGTAATTCATAAGTCGTTTTAATTAGCAATTTTTCCAAGTTAGACCGAGCGGGATACATATCGTCTTTTCAAATCATATTTTTGAGAGTAAAGGGCTCGGAATTTTCGTATAATTGTCAATTTTTATGAAATAATAATAAAATGTCAATTTTTCAATTCCCTCGGGATTTTTTTGAAATTTTTTTAAAATCAAAAGGAAGTATCCTTTCTCCATCTTTGACTCGAGAAATTCGAAACTTAAAATACGTAATTTATGAGGTGAAAATTAAGTGTTAACACAGGACACTCAGTATCAGCCTCCCAGGGCTCCAATTTTCTCAAGACCCTACCGAAGGGCCATGACAGACACCCAGAGCTAATCTACCGAGCAGCACAAAGCATACATACATTACATAATCGTACCTGAGTGGGCCATAAAGCTAACTCATAAATACCATAATCTATGTAGGACACAAGCCCAAAAGATAATATACATACGTCATCAAGCTAGTCCCAAGTACATACGCCGGCAAGGTTATCCATGGTAATGATACAACATAGTGTAGACCGAGATGACCATAGGACTTCTAGCTGTGCATATCTGTCTACGAGCCTCTGCTAGAGTACATGGCATAACGTGGCCGGGACAGGGCCCCGCCATATCCATGCAAATGCATATGCAACCATGTTGACTCACAGAGCAACTCCCGAGCAAGTGGAGTGCTATGACCCTGCCTGCTAAGCTGGTATCCTACTAAGAGATCCGTCAACCTGCATCTCAAGATCTGTAGGCATGAAACACAGTGCCCCCAGCAAAGGGACATCAGTAGGAATAATGTACCGAGTATGTAAGGTGGAAAATGAAACATAATAAACATATACTGTAAAGAAGAAGCATAAGAATCAACCTGACACTTCTGAGCTACCGATGTAAATCTAGTATACATATATATACCACTTCATATTCTTGCAATCTCCACTATGTCAATAAACCCCACCATGGCCCTGGCTAATATCATAACATTATCTGAACATATTTTACGGAACGTGCAGCTCGATCCAAGTATGAATGCATATGCTGCGGAGCGTAAAGCTCGATCAAAATATGAATGCATATGCTGCGGTAGACCGATCCAAATATCCCCTATAGGTACCTTTTAATATACTTCTAGTACTCACTATTTATCTCTTAGCTTCAGTGTAACCCTTAGTCTTATAAACGTAATTCTAAATTGTTAGAACACCTTCTGAATTGACCCAACCTTGACTACCTTGCAAATCATCATGATCTTTACTTTCTAATTAGGGATATTATAACTAACATAGTAACTCTTATACACCCATGATAGTCACTACTTATCTGTTGATGCCTACATGATCAAATAAGACTTATAAACACATTTTCGGGCCATTAAGACTTCTTCCCGATTAACTAAACCGTAGTCAATTCCTAGCTGCATCATAAGCCTATCTAGCATTAAGTACTTCGTTAGGGCACTTTTTCACGACCCATCTAGAGGCCCGCGACGAGCACCCAGTGCTAGCCCACTCGGGCACCCCTTAACTCACTTTTATGCTTACATCTAGGTGAGCCATACAATTAAACATATAAATCTATTCGTTCATCGTGCTAGTCCCATTGGACGACAAGGCCTTTATATAATGGTTGGCATCTACGCCACATCAACGTACATGAGCCGACAAGGCTATCAAAATGATATACAAAATATGGGCCGACAAGGCCAGACATATCTAACCAAATACAAGTGACTACGAGCCTCTAAGAAGAGTATAACATATCACATGAGCGGGACAGGACCTCGCTGTGCCCATAATTATGTACACAAAAGAATGAGTACCCAAAGGCTATGGCTCCGAATGAAATGGAGCTCTGCTAGGTGGTCTCTGAGAATACCGCTATGGATCAAGCCTGTCTCCCTGTGCACTTGCGGGCATGACGCAGCGTCCACAAACAAAAGGACGTCAGTACGAAGAATGTATTGAGTATGTAAAGCATAAACAATATCAATATAGGAGCATAGATAGCAACATAAGAAATAGCATAGGATGGGAGATGGCAATATCATCGTCATATGCACTTACTTGCCTTTCATAGGAACTTTCCTTTGCTAATACGTATTTGTGTACATACATCACTATCCGTATTCCACCATAATACCCGTACCATATTTGTGCTCGTATTCGTATACATGCCCTTATTCACATTCATACACATGGTCATATCATATTCGTATTCATATCATATACATAATCATGTCATACACATAGCATTCACATAGCATACCCGACTACGTAGGATTGGTGTTTCATACATATCCTTATGTAACATACCCGACCATGTAGGATCGGTGTTTCACGTACCCGATCATTTATAAGCTCGGTGATCATACATACCTGGCCAACCAAGGCTCAGTGTTACACGTACCTGGCCCTACCAAGGTTCAGTGTTGTCCATACCCAACTGCAGCGGTGTGCGCGCGTTACGTAAATATACATACATAAACATCTATACATATACTACCCGGCCATATAAGCTCGGTGTTCCATAATAGTCATACATATACACAATAGCTCATAAGCATCTTTACTTTTAACCCCATTATCATAATCGTCATCGTTATTATCATTATAGCCATCATCAATACCGTTATCACTATCATCATTATTCATTTCATCTACCTTAATAGGCCTACTCGTCATGCGAGGGACTTAGTACAATCGGACAGCATCTCCTCCATAACGTATCTCAACTCCCAAACGTCAATAATAAATTCACGTTGCCATTACAATAGCCATTACTCATTCACATTATCCATATTTCTAGACTTACATTCAATTCATCCATAACCATGGCCATAACACACACAACGTCCATTTAAATCCATTGTTCATCTCATGTTCTCAACATCATTTATATCGTATTTACATCACAATACATCAAGACCCATAGCTCAATTCATACTATTTCTCAAAATGACATTATTCCATATTCATGACTCATTTTTCTATACTCTTCTACAATCCAAGTACTTCAACTCTTAACTACCTTAAACAACATAGAAATATCATGAATCTTACCTTAAATGTTGTAGGAACAAGCTTTAGTTGATAATACTCCACTTTGAGCAAAACCCTAGTTTATCTCCATTTGGATTTCTTGACCTTAGATGATCTTGATGGTTTTCTTGCACTTGATTCCCTTGATTTATGTTGTTGATCACCAAATATCCTTGAATTATTGTGGAATATATGTAGAGAGATGTTATAGAGAGAAGGGGTGTGATGTAGAAGTGAAATGAAATAAGCCTTGGTCCCCTTATTTAATGACTTAAAAATCTGATTTGAAGTGCACAGTTGTTGTAAACTTGGTTTACGGTCCGTATTCCAGTTTACGGACCATCCTTCGTGGTCGTGTTTAATCATAACAGAACCAGAAACTCAGGCTGGGACATGGTGATTTACGATCATGGTTTACGGGCCATAAACCACTTTACGGTCCGTATTCCAGGTCGTATTTAACCATTTGATCATTTGGCAGAAAGTTTGAAGTTTTGGAAGCCACATTACGACATGGCAGTTTACGGATCGTATACCACTTTACTGTTCGTATTTCATTTTACGACCACTGGCCAGAATGCAAATTTGCAAATTTTCACATTTCCAAAACATATAATTATTTATTATGGAGCATAACCTCTCTCTTATTGCGATTGCCTTCGTAATCTCACTTAGGGTCGTCAAATGTTATTTCTTACTCGCGGAAACATCGTACGCTCGTACTCATCACTAGTTCATTCACTTGCGTGCCAACGGAAGATTTTTCTGAGGTGTAACAATCTCATAACTAGCATACTATTCATGTGTTGCAAGCCATTCCTTGAAAACACATTTTTGAATTCCTCGGAGTGACGTAAGGTCGTTGTACCTTCGATTCCCATTATGGAGCTAATATCATTGGCATATCTCACCTTGAAGGAACAATAATCATAAGGTGATACCAACATCAATAATATCGTAAGAACATCAAGAATGTAATATGTGAGGAATCATTATAGACATCACTTATGAAAATTCATAACAATAGGATTATGGCTTAAGAAAGAAAGATGACAGCCTTAACATACCTTGTCGTCTCCTTAACTACTTAACGCTTATCCTCCCGAACTTCCAAATATACATTCAAGATATTCATACCTAGGTCAAGCCTTTTTAAACTTTCATAAGATCAAACTAGACTAATAAATGAGCTAATGAAAATTGGACAACATTTCCTTTATATCTTCTACTCCAACCAATTCCAAAACAGCTCCCAAATATCAATAACAATATCAACAACAACATAATCAAGATCCTACGTGACAAACATATACAAATGTTCGAGACTTCCTTCGAAAATCAGTGCATAAGCCAACAACATCAACCTATCAAGCTACGACCTTTATATTACGTTTTCCTTCATTTTATACCTTTAAAATCCTCCAAAACAACTCAATACCAAGGTCAAGATAAAGAACATTCCTTTTCCAATCCAGAAACTCTAAACCCAAACCATTCTTTCCAAGCTTAACATCTATAACTTCAATAGCAACAATAGCTATGATGTTGCCACAAGCTTCCCGAGCTAATTAGCGTACAAATTGGAGTGACTAATGTTCCAGTGAGTAAAATATCTTGGAGGGAGTATATTAAGGTATGAAGAGGTAATGGAATGTTGTAGAATGGTGGAGAGGGGTTGGAGTGGAGTTTTTATACCCCCAAAGGTCGGTTCCACCGCATCGTACATCGAAGGTACTGTCGATGTACAACGACGGACCGTCGTTATTCGACTACTCGTAACTTACTCCGTACTTCTCTAAATTTCAATATGTCAGTTGCATTGACAAGAAGACTCTCTGAACCTGAACTTATGTATCCATTCCATAACTTTTCGTATTCTAGGAGATATACCTCTCTCAAGTTGACCCAAAAGTTTGGGTCCAAAATTCTGCCAAGTTTTTCCAAAATTTGGACAAACTTAATTTCTTCGATTCTCTTGATTCCGAAGCATTTAGACACTTGCTTAGTAATTTTTAGAAGTATTCCTTAGCCTTATAAGAGTTCTATAACCTCTCCAGGCTTATGTTAGTTTACTTTCAACGCAAATGATGCAAAAAAAATTTCGAGGTGAAACATTCTCCCCCCCCCCCCCCCCCCTTTTAAAAACATTCCTCCTCGAATGTTAAACTCTCAGAGATCTTACAGAAATTTTAGCAAAGATTCCTCTGTGACTGTACTACTACCAACCTACCATGTAGTAAGCTAACAGCACAATGCCGCACAGGGCTACAACAATCAGTAATAATAATGGTCCCACACGACCAATGACAGTAACTAGCAACATATACATACCTGAAGGCTATGATGTCTCAGTCTAGATCTCCTCTGGGCAAAGCGAGTGCAGATATCTGAACCTCCTATCTTCCTCAGCTTCTCAAGTCATTTTCTCTACATTCACATTCTTTCATAGTACTTTATCAAGATTATATCTCTGATTCCCAATCCACGAACCTGGAGTTATGTGAGAGGGTAGTAGGAACTTCCTCATCAGATAATTGTTCTGTAATCCAAATACATCAGCCAGTACGATTGTGGGGGATTTCTCAATAAACTTTTGGAGCATAGAAATGTAAAAGACTGGATATACAGATTCCAATTCTGATGGTAAATCTCATAGGCTATTATTCCATCTCGCGGATGATCTGGTGAAGTTTAAAGTATCCAAGGGTAGATTTATTCTCCTTATTACATCTCATAAATATCTTCCGAGTGATTCAAAATCTCAAACAACCCGATATTCTCCCATTCTTATAGAGCTTTATACGGGCAATCTGGATATGAAAATTCAAGCCACACTACAGGTCATCCTAAATTTCCTAAAGATCTAGCATGCATGTTCATAATAGATCCTGAGACATCTGAAAAGTGTGCTCTACCTTCCCATTTGCCTCAAGATGGAAGTCAACACTGGGGTGACCTATATTTTTCAAGTTCTCTGAATTACTGATTCTCCGGTAGAGCACCGGGCATCTTAGCCCGATAAACAGAGATACTAGATAACCAGATAATTCCATATATAGCTTACATAATTCCTTACAATTATAAAATCCATACTGATCCTTCCTTCATTCCTCAATGACATATCCATTTGTTTCCTCGGTCTTTCAGGCTTCTGTTTATTTATTAATGAACTATGAACGCTCTCTAATATTTTCTTTTTATCTATCCACTAAGGTCAGGATATATCCTTGTTACTTCTGAATAGATCATATAACTTCGTTACATTTATCATATAGTCGGTCTTGATATCTTAGGGACTCATCCTGCTAAGACACTCCTTTCTTGAATCCTCTTTTGAGATTTGGTTTTGAGATATACCATATCTAAGATACTATGTCTTTACTCAAGTTATCCAACATATACTATATCTTGCTATTGCTATCCTCGGCTACGCTACACTTCACCAGTTGAAGCTCTAAAGTGGTCTTGGCAAGCTTCTCATATACCTATATCATTTCTACGGTATATAATTCCATATCCTTCTATTACCTTCCAAAATGAACGTATCCATTTTTGTGCTAGGTCCATACTTTTCATTTACTTTCAGCGCAACTTTAATTCTCTTCCTTCCTAAATATTCTATGCATGAACTTCTTGGATTATTTAATAACTTCCGCTCCCATATAATCATACACACTTGTTTTTTTCATTATAGGTTGTTACCGTCTAGTACTCTCGTTCCTTCGACTAGTTCATTCCCATTTCAGCCTTCTTCTATCATTAAGTACTCGCGTTCCTTCGACTAGTTCATTCTCATTTCAGCCTTCTTCTATCATTAACTGGGCATCCTTCCCTTAACAAAGACGTTACTTGATTCTGACTCGAATGCTTTTACCTTTAAGGCTCTCCCTGTACAATACTTTCCCAACCGGTATGCGATGCTGGAACTTCATATACATATGACTAGCTTGCGATGACTATTTTTCTTAGCTTCTTATCTTAGTCTCTTATTTACTTCGAGTGCCATCAAACTCAATCCTTCTCTGTTTCTCCCTTATCGAATCTCTTATACTTCCTTTATTTTGCAAATTCGAATAAAACCTTCCTTGGAGTCCTATCTCACAACCTTTACCTTGATATGCGTATGCTGTCTTTCTACGTCTATCGTTAAATTATTCTTGCAGCTTATCGGCCTGCTAGCGTAAAATCCCTCTAAGGTAGTTTCTAATTCCTTTGTTATTATCTTTCCATCTTCTAACAAGGCATACTTCTAATCCCATAATTGTTTTTTTGTCTTTCCCCCTTAAGGTGTTAACCCAATTCTCTATACTTAATATTCCATTATCTCCTCTTTTTCCTTTAAATACTTACTCTCAGCGAATCCGCAACTAATTTAACCATAATTGCTCATCGTCTAAGTCTATCTGATCAGTTGCACATACATGTAATGGGTCACATATTCTCACAGACGTACTGACCCTGGATGGCCTAATCTTTCATCTAAGGGATCTTCAAAAATTTCCTTACCGTACTTCCAAAAATCACCTCTCTCCTATTTCTGGCTTTCCCTTTTCATCATTGTAATGGCATCTAGCACAAGATTCTTTTCTCAAAAATCTGCCCTGATTGTTAACGTTCCTCCTCTTCTTCATTACATAAATGTTCACCTTCTGGTAGGCCTTTTTCAGACTACAAGTTTATCTCGTCAAAGAAGGACATATCTTATACTAATTTGCAGCCTTAAACCATTCTTTTCTCATCACAAAGATAGTTCTTTCGAACATCTCTCACTTCCTTCATTAATTATTTTGCCCTATATTACTAGCTCAATAATCCCGTGGTGATAAAACTTCTCGAGGAAATTTTTTCGTACCTTGGTCCTACCTTTGTCTTAGACATTCTAGCAAATCAACTCATGATTCATATATTCTTATACTCGTACCTCTGTATAACATCCTTGCTAGTATACTCTATACGATAAGAAGGCCCTCGTCAATATCTAGCCCGTTAAATTACATACATTGTTCTTTTACCTTTTCTAACCCATCATATCCCTTTTTAGACATTTGGCATCATCATCCTTATAACCAATACTCTTTCCGTTTTTGTAATTCCAGTTTCACCTCTTTCTACTCGTAGATCATTAGCATACTTACACTCAAGGATTATTTTAAAGCATATACGTATCCTTTCCACGTCTTACCTCGAGGAGAAAATACAACCCATCTAATCATAACGATGTCTCATTAATAAAACACTTCTAAGGTTGATAACCATCCACAGTCCTTTGCTATTACATAACTGAAAATCCCATCAAAATTCTCTTCTTTTTAAGTACCGTTAGAATACTTCAAAAATTATCTTAGGAGAATTGCATATAATATATCAATACCACCCTCAAGGGTGTACAAACAATATTACCACAATAATTGTTCCTGACGTCATTGCTCATCCCCTTATGCTGTACTATCTTCCCTTACTCACAATTCATTCATATCTTACTGATTCCTCTTTATACCCATCATTCGTAATTTTGTAGATATATTCTCTTCATCGAATGATGTTCCCCACACATGCCGTTCCTTATTAATCATACTTTTTCCTTATTAGCACAACATATCTTTTTCCACCGTACTATCAACATATTCACAATTTTAACCCATCGTCTAACCACAGATTCCACTGTAGGTTCCTCCTTAATATTACTTTTTTTCTTCCCCCCCCCCCCCCATCATCATTGCAATTCTCGAATCACCCGTAGTCCTTTCTGAAGGAATCGTCGTCAAACTGTAAAACAACAGAGTTCAAGGTTGAAGATTTACATCCTATAACTTAGCTGTACAACACAATCTAGGATACAAAGAAGGGTAACCATCCTAAATGCACTGTAGCCTCGTATTTATATGTGTGGTATGCTTCAAACCCCTAAACAAGACTCTACTGGACACGGCTCGTAGACAACCCTAGGACAAAATTGCTCTAATACAACTTCTGTCACAACCCTACCTGAGGGCCATGACTGGCACGTGGAGCTAACCTACCGAGCACCACAAAACATACATACATCACATAATCAAACCTTAGTGGTCCATAAAGCTAGGTCATAAATACCATAATCTGTATGGGACACAAGCCCAAAAGATAATATACATACGTCATCATGCTAGTCCTAAGTACATATGCCGGCAAGGCTATCCACAGTAATGATACAACAGAGTATAGACTGAGATGATCGTAGGACTTCTAACTGTGAATATATGTCTAGGAGCCTATACTGGAGTACATGACATAATGTGGCCAGGACAGGGCCTTGCCATATCCATGAAAATGCATATGCAACCATGCTGACTCACAGAGCAACTCTGGAGCAAGTGGAGTGCCACGACCCTGCCTGCTGAGCTGGTATCCTACTGAGAGATCCGTCAACCTGTATCTCAAGACCTGCGGGCATGAAACGCAGCGTCGACAGTAAAGGGGCATTAGTACGAATAATGTACCGAGTATGTGAGGTAGAAATTGAAACATAGTAAACATATACTGTAAAGAAGAAGGATAAGAATCAGCTTGGCACTTCTGAGCTACCGATGTAATTCTAGCATGCATATATATACCTTTTCATATTCTTGCAATCTCCACTATGTCTATAAAACCTACCATGGCCCTAGATAGCTTATTATCATAACATTATCCGAACATATGCTGCAGAACGTGCAGTCCGATCCAAGTATGAATGCATGTGCTACGGAACGTACAGCCCGATCCAAATATGAATGCATGTGCTGCGGGACGTGCAGCCCGATCCTTATATGAATGCATGTGCTACGAAACTTGCAGATCGATCCAAATATGAATGGATGTGCTGCGGAACATGTAGTCTGATCCAAATATAAATCCATGTGCTGCGCAACGTGCAGCTAGATCCAAATATAAATGCATGTGTTGCGGAACGTGCAACCCGATCAAAAAATGAATGCATGTGCTGCGAAACATACAGCCCGATCCAAATATGAATGCATATGCTGCGGAACGTGCAGCCCGATCAAAATATCTCCTATAGGTACCCTTTTATATACTTCTAGTATTCACTCTTTGTCTATTAGCTTCTATGTAACCCTTAGTCTTATAAACGTACTTCTAAATTGTTAGAACACCTTCTGAATTGAACCAACCTTGACTAACTCGCAAATACATCATGAGCTTTACTTTCTAATTAGGGATCTTATAACTAACATATTAACTCTTATACAGCCGTGATTGTCACTACTTATCTATTGACGCCTACATGATCACATAAGATTTATAAACACATTTCCGGGCCATTAAGATTTCTTCCCGATTAACTAAACCTTAGTCAATTCCTAGCTGTATCATAAGCCTATCTTCTAGCATTAAGTACCTCGTTAGGGATCTCATAACTAGCATACTATTCATGTATTACAAAACATTCCTTGAGAACACATATTTGAATTCGTCGGAGTGATGTAAGGTCGTTATACCTACGATTCCCATTATAGAGCTAATATCATTGGCATATCTCACCTTACAGGAACAATATTCATAAGTTGAGACCAACATCGCTAATATCGTAAGAACATCAAGAATGTAAGCTTCTGGCATTTCTATAAGAGGAACCATTATGGACATTATTTGTAAAAATTCATAACAATAGGATCTTGCCTTAACAAAGAAAGAGACAGCCTTAACATACCTTGTCGTCTGCTTAACTACTTAATGCTTATCCTCCCGAACTTAAAAAGCTATATTCAAGATAATTCATACCAAGGTCAAGCCATAGAAACTTTCATAAGATCAAACTACACTAATAAATGAGCTAATGAAAATCGGACAACATTTCCTTTATATCTTCTACTCCGAACCAATTCCAAATAGCTTCGAAACATCAATAACAACATAAAAAAAACATAATCAAGATCCTACGCTACAAACATATAAAAATCCATCCGAGACTTCCTTCGAAAATCAGTCCATAAGCCAACAACATCAACATATCAAACTATGACCTTTATACTATGTTTTCCTTCATTTTAAACCATTAAAATCCTCCAAAACAACTCAATACCAAGTTCAAGATGAAGAACATAAATTTTCCGGTCCAGAAACTCTAAATCCAAGCCTTTCTTTCCAAGATTAACATCCATAACATCAATAGCAACAACAGCTATGATGTTGCCAGAAGTTCCCGAGCTAATTAGCATAGAAATTGGAGTGACTAATGATCTAGTGAGTAAAATATCTTGGAGAAAGTATTTGGAGGTATATAGAGGTGATGGAAGGTTGTAGAATGGTAGAGAAGTGGTGGGAGTGGGGTTTTTATAACTCCCAAAGGTCAGTTCCACCGCCTCGCACATCGACAGTACCGTCGATGTACAATGACGGACCGTCATTATTCGACGGTTCGTAACTTACTCCCTACTTCTCCAAATTTCAATATGCCAGTTGCATTGGAAAGAAGACTCTATGAACTTGAATTTTCATATGTTATGCATTCCATAACTTCTCGTATTCTAGGAGATATACCTCTCTCAAGTTGACCCAAAATTTCCGGTCCAAAATTCTGCCAAGTTTTTCCAAAATTTCGACAAACTTAATTTCTTCTATTCTCTTGATCTCGAAACCTTTAGACACTTGATTAGCACTTGTTAGACATCTTCCTTAGCTTTATAAGAGTTCTATAACCTCTCCGGCTTATGTTTGTTTACTTTCGACACAAACGATGCGAAAATGTTCGAGGTGTAACAAGTTTCATCAGCTAAGGGAGGAGGATCTTATGGTGGAAACCGTGCTCAAATTGGGCGTGGAGGTCACACAGCTGGTAGAGGTGGCACCTAGCCCACTAGCGGCTGATTCCATTCAGGTAGAGGTGGACATCAGCCCGGTAGGGGTGGAGCTCAGACAAGACAGGTTGCTCGTAAAGGTTCGCAGGCTAGTGGCGGGTAGGTTTATTGTTATACCTTTCTTGACAGATCAGAGAAGGAGGGCTCAAATACAGTCATTACAGATGGCTTTTGTATTGTTCGATCCGGGGTCTACATTCTCTTATGTGTCTACATATTTCTCTATGGGTCTTGATATGGTTGCTTGATGCCCCTATACATGGATATACTCCAATTGGATAAAGTTTATCAATCTTGTACTGTCACACTTATGAGGTATCGCACCAGGGTTGACTTAGTGATTCTAGACATGATAGATTTTTATGTCATCCTGGGTATGAGTTGGTTAGCTCCTTATCATGCAATTCAGGACTGTCATGCCAAGACAATCACCTTAGCTATGATCGGGTTGCCTAGAATTGGGTGGAAGGGTAACCTTAGTCCCTCCCCAAAAAAATTATTATTCCTTTATTCGTGCAAAGAAGCTAGTTGATATGGGGTGTTTGGCTTATTTGGCGCATATCCATGATACTAGTGCAGAGGGCCCACCTATTGAGTCAGTCCTGGTAGTGTGTGAGTTTGCGTAGGTGTTTCTTGCGAATTTTTCAGGCATGCCACCAGACCGTGATATTGATTTCTGCATTGACTTAGAACCAGGGCCCTGCCCTATTTCTATTCTGCCATATTGGATGGCACCAATTGAGTTGAGAGAATTGAAAGAACAACTTCAGGACATTCTTAGTAAGGGTTTCATTCATCCGTGTATCTCCTTGTGGGGCGCACCCTATCCCTCGTATTGATGATTTATTTGATCAGCTTGAGGGGGTTCTATGTTTTCAAAAATTGATTTGAGATAGCCTTCAGGACTAGATATGGGCACTATGAGTTCTAATTATATCTTTTGGGCTTACTAATGCCCCAGCTACTTTTATGGATTTGATGAATGGCATTTTTAAGCCATACTTAGACTCTTTTGTGATAATATTTATTGATGACATTCTGGTTTATTCGAAGAGTGAAGAATATCATGAAAAACACTTTAGGGTTGTTCTTGGGTTGCTAAGAGACAAGAAGTCGTATGCCAAGTTCCCTAAGTGTGAGTTTTGGCTTGAGTCTTTATCATTCTTGGGCCACGTCGTGTCGAAATAAGGGATTATGGTTGATCCCAAGAATATTGAGGCAGTGAGAGTGTCACGCCCTAAATCTGGAGAGACGTGACCAGCATCTGATGCCAAACTAGGCCCAAGCGAACAACTCTAAATCTGAAACTCTAGGGGAGTAACCCCCACCTTAAACCGATAAGTCCTACTTGCACACAGACACTACCAACAAGCCTGTGAGGCCGTAATATATATATATATATATATATATATATATATATATATACTAACTATCTCCTCTGAAATGGCACACACACACACAACCAAAATATTTATACACAACTAAGCAAGCCGACGAGGTTGTTATGATTGTACCAAGCCAACAATATCCAAACAGACATATACAAGCCGACAAGGCTATCACACAGACACACTATATACAAGACTCGTCTACTAGCCTTTAGGGAAAGTATGACTGTACCATGGTCGGGACAGGGCCTCGGCCCGCTCATTCAATCTGGAATCAAAAGGAAGAGACTCCAAAGACTTGGCAACTTCGAACAAAAAGGGAGCTCACCAATCAACTGATTTCAGATCCTGCCTACTAGGAAGGTGTATCAATCTCTACCTATAGGCATGAATGCAGCGGCCTTGGCAAAAGGGACATTAGTACGAAACAATGTACCGAGTATGTAAAGAAAATGATAACCAAAACTGAACTGAAAATATTACAATCTAGAGGCGAAATAATTCCTAGAATATCTCTCTAATTTGTCTCAATGAAATGCAATACAATAGTATCATATATCTCACTGACCACGTGGCCAGGCAAATCTAAAATCTCACTGACCCATCGGCCAGGCAAATCGGTCTCACTGACACATCGGCCAGGCAAAATAAAAATGCCTCATTGACCAAGTGGCCAGGCTAAATAAAATAACTCACTGACCCGTAGGCCAGGCATATCTATCTCACTAAAGTGGCCAGGCTAAATCAAATGTCTCACTGACCCGTAGGCCAGGCATACCTGTGTCACTGACCAAGTGGCCAGGCTAAATAAAATGTCTCACTGACCAGTAGGCCAGGCATATCTGTCTCACTGACCAAGTGGCCAGGCTAAGGAAACATATATGTATATCATGCATGTGCTGAAAAATACTGATACTGTAACACGTCTCTTCTGTCTCTCGATGAACTCATGGACATGGGGAGGGGATATGGCCCCTCAGAAAGATTAACATAACACTCGGAAGCTACGCAACAATATGATAAGCTCTACTTTGATAAATCTCTAGTCACAAGGTTCATTACACTCTTACCATATATGGAATCATGCCAAGAAAAGAAGGAACAACCTTAAAATACCAGCAGCTTACTTCTCAACTTTGCAACATACTTCTTTTCTTGCAATCTACATAACATTATTCGTAGTCTCGTAATCTACATATAAAACTATTTATACTATTGTTAGGCTTATCTTCATATGACTGTCTTAAGCCTTCAAATTAAATCCTTTTAGAATTTGCCGAAATTCGGACAATATCTCCTCTGTTTATATCCATAGCCAGAAATTACAATACCAACAACCAACAGCAACAACAACAACAACACTAACATCAACAACATCATCATCAATACCGGTATACTTAATAAAATATCCCACACGATGTTTACCCAATTTCTCAATCAACTAATTCACTATATGACTATTTAATAGCTCTATCTTTATAAGTAAACCTAAATCGATATCAATAAGGAGAGATTCATACCTTGGTCTCACTAGAACTGCAATATCTTCAATATTCACCTTGAATCCAAGCCAAGATCCATCGCAAAATGATACTATAGTCACTGCTATATGTCACCCGAGCCTCGATTGATACTCCGCCACAAGAAATCACTCAAATCCCTCACTTTTATGACACATACACGCATCTGTACATTGCTGAGCTTTTGGGGAAATAATTGGGTGAAAAATGAGGGTTTGGCCCTTATATAGGGTGTTAAAGTCGGCGGAAACCGACTTAAAAATTGCTCTGCGCATTCGCAGCCTTGGGGAGCATTCACGCAGAGTTGCTCAGTGCTCCTCTGCGTGTTCGCGCCACTCCCAGGAGCATTCGCGCAGGGATAATCCCTGCTCTGGCAGTACATCTTGAAATACTCATAACGCTTTATTCTGATGTTGGATCGACACGCGGTTTGTTGCATTGGAAACTAGACTTCCTGAACTTCCATTTAGGTTTTTATTTTACTTCAAAACTCTTGATGTACTAGGAGATATTACTTTCTCAAGTTAGACCAAAATTATCGTGCAAAAATTTGCCCATCCTTTCTCCAAAGTTCCAACAACTTAATTTCCTTCATTCACTTGTTCTCAAATCCTTCCATGACTTATTATGTGAACTTAAACCCTCATGACCATAAGATAGGCGCATATAATGTCATATCTCCTAGAAAACAACTCTAGTGTTTACAATTGAACAACTAACAAGTAACGAATCTCACATGCAAAACTACGAGGTATAACATTCCTCCCCGTTTAGAAACATTCATCCTCGAATGTTAAACTCTTAGGAATTCCTACGAAAATTTCGGCAGAGTTTCCTCTTTAATTGTACCACTACCATCCTGTCACAATAACCCAAAATATATACAGTGCCTCACTGGGCTACAACAGGAACGACAATAATGGCCCCACACGACCAAGGAACTATAAGAAGGAAAGCATTGCGCACCTGAAGATAGTGATGTCTCTGTCTGAACTTCTTCGGGGAGTGGAAACAAATGTGGATACCTGGACTTCATATCTTCCTCAGGCTGCCAAGTCATTTCTTCCCTATTATTGTTTCTCCAAAAGAACTTTAACTGAGGCTACATATTTAGTTCTCAGCCTCCGAACTTGTCTATCTAGGATTGCAATGGGAACTTCTTCGTAGGATAGTTGTTCAGTGATCTAGACATCATTCATAGGTACCACTCTAGAAGGATCTCCAACACACTTACGAAGCATTGATACGTGAAAGACTGGATGGACTGTCTCCAATTCTGAGGGTAGATCTAACTCATAGGTTACTTGGCCCACTTTACGTACAATCTTGTAGGGTCCAATATATCGAGGGCTAAGCTTACCCTTCTTGCGAATTCTCATAATGCCTTTCATCGGCGACACCTTCAGGAATACCCAATCATAAACTTGGAACTCTAAGTCTAGTCGGTGATTATCTGCATCAGACTTTTGTCGACTTTGGGCTGTTAACAATCGATCCTGAATAAGCTTAACTTTATCCACCGCTTGCTGGATTACATCTGGCCCTAACAATTTCGTCTCTCCCACTTCAAACCATCCAATTGGCAATCTACACTTTTGCCCATACAAAGCTTCATACGGGGCCGTCTAAATATTAGTGTGGCAACTATTGTTATACGCAAACTCAATAAGCGGCAAATGATCATCCCAATTACTTCCAAAATCTAGCACAGATTCCCTTAACATGTCTTCAAGGGTCTTAATAGTACACTTAGCCTGTCTTTCTGTCTGGGGGTGAAATGTTGTGCTAAGATTCACCTGAGTCCCTAAACCCTCTTGAAAAGGTCACCAAAATTTAGCTGCAAACTGCGCACCCCTGTCGGAGATAATGGATATAAGGACACCATGAAGTCAGACTATCTCCTTAATATAAAGCTTCGCATATTCCTCGGCGGAGTAAGTAGTCCTGACAGGCAGGAAATGTATTGATTTTGTCAGTCTATCAACAATTACCCATATAGAATCAAACCTACATTGAGACTGAGGTAATCCTGAAATATTCCATATTAACTACTTCCTACTTCCAAGTCAGAATCTCCATAGCCTGTAATAGTCCACCGAGCTTCTGATGTTTAATCTTCACCTGTTGACAATTAGGACATTGGGCTACGAACTCTGCTATATCCTTCTTCATTCCGTTCCACCAATAAACATCTTTGATGTCGTGGTACATCTTTGTTGACCCTGGATAGATAGAATAGCGGGAGCAGTGAACCTCCGCCATAATCTTCTGACGTAGCCTCGCAACATCGGGAACATATAACCTACCTTGATACTTGTAAGCAATCACCTTGTTGTAAGCAATCACCTTGTTGTGCTGCATCTTGTTGTGCTGCATTAATATGCAATCACCTTGTTGTGCTGCATTAATATGCAACCCTTGTTTACCAGAAGTGTAAGCAATCACCTTGTTGTGCTGCATTAATATGCAACCCAATCTGACCCGCGAAGCATCATAATAGACAACATAACCCTCGAATCCCTGTGAATGCGCCAGAACTGGTGTTGAGGTCAACCTATCCTTCAATTCTTCAAAAAATCCACTTGCAAGCATCTATCCATTGGAACTTGGCTGCCTTTTGAGTCCACTTCGTCAATGGGGCAGAAAGAGAAGAGAAGCCCTTTACAAATCCTCTCTAATACCCTCCTAAACCCAGAAAACTACGAACCTCTGTAGGCGTCGTGGGTAGAGGCCAAGTCTTCACAGCCTCTATCTTCTGAGTATCCACTTTGATGCCCTCATCTGAAACAATATGCCCTAGGAAAGCCACAGAGTTAAGCCAGCATTCACATTTGAAGAATTTCGCATACAACTTCTGGTCCTGAAGGACTCTGAGTACCATACGCAAATGATCTGCATGCTCAGTCTCTGATCGAGAATAAACTAGAATATCTTCAATAAATACTATCACGAATAGGTCTAAGAAGGGTCTGAATATACTATTCACCTAACCCATGAACACTGCTGGTGCATTAGTCAACCCAAAAAACACAACAAGGAACTCGAAATGACCATATCTAGTCCTAAATGCTGTCTTGACCTGGTGATAACCTGACCTCAAGTCTATCTTCAGGAAATATCTAGCACCCTGCAGTTGATCAAATAAATCATCTATCTATGGAAGTAGATACTTATTCTTAATCATCACCTTATTCAACTGCCTATAGTCAATACACATCCGTAGCGAACCATCCTTCTTTCTTACAAACAATACCGGGGCTCCCCACGGTGACGTACTAGGTCTGATAAAGCCTTTCTCCAGTAGATCCTTCAACTATTCCTTTAACTCCTTCAACTCAGCAGGGGCCATCCTATAAGGAAGGATGGATATCGGCTAAGTACTCGGTAGTACATCTATAGCAAAGTAAATTTCTCGCACTGGTGGGAGACCCGCAAGCTTGTCTGGGAACACATCTGGGAACTCATTAACTACAGGAATGGACTGAAGAGTTAGCTGTTCTGCTTTTACATTCTGAATTCGAACTATATGATAGATACAACCCTTCAAAATCATTAGGAAATAAACCTACCTCTCGGTGAAGTCGTATTACCTTTCCATTCCAGAGTTGATTCCCCCGAGAAGTGGAACGTGACAGTCTTCGTCCAACACCCCACATTAGCATAAACCAAAGCTTACCAATCCATCCCATAATGACGTCAAAATCGACCATCTGTAATTCTATAAGATCTGCTATGGTCTGACGACCACAAACAACTACAGTTAAACCACGATAAGTCTTCCAAGCAATAGCAGGTTCACCAACAGGTGTAGACATAGAAAATGGCTCACTAAAAAATTATGGCGCTATATCGAATTTTCCCGCAATAAGTGGAGTGACATAGGACAAATTAGACCCCGAATCTATCAACGCGTAGACGCTATATGAACAGACTGTCAATGTACCTGTCACAATGTTTGGTGAGAACTCCAAGTCCTAACGACCTGCCAAAGCATAGATGCGGTTCTGAGCACCACCTGCACCAGAAGCTCCACCCCTACCTCTACCTCTACCTGCTGAAGACTGAGACCCGAGCCTAGAAGGACGCACAAATGCTGATGACCCTGCTATAGAACCTGTCAGCTGCGCCATACCAGTAGGTCTTCCCTGTGGGCAGTCCTTCATGAAATGATGTAGGCTGTTATAAATATAGAAAGCCCTCGACCCATACTGATATATCCTATAGTACGCTCTACCATAATTACCACACTACAGTGGTAGTGATCTAACCTGTCCCAGACCCCTTTGCTGTTGTGACCGGACGTATGTGAAATTTTACCATGTCCGGAGGGAATATAATAAGCTGATCTGTATCCCTGAGACTGAGCTAGTGATGGCCTAAATGTCCTACCCTGGTACTGGGGTCTGAAATTCCCCTTACTATCATCTTGCTGACCGGTAGTCCTAGCCCTCTTATGATGCTCCCTCTCTATTCTCTCAGTCGCCTGTCACTCACGTTTTCGATCCTCGCAGTTCTGTGTGAAGGCCTGGATACGAGCAAGGTCCATATTATCACTCACCGCCGCAGTGGTACAAGCCTCAACATAATCGGGGTGCAAACCCACTATGAACTTGTGAATCCTGGCCCTCGATGAATCAAAGAAGGATGGAGCATATCTGGCCAAGGAATCAAATCGGAGGCAATAATCACGAACGCTAGAACTACCTTACTAGACAGTCAAGAACTAATCTACCCTCGCCTCTCGTATCTCCAACGGTAAATAGTGATCAAGAAAGGCCTCTGAAAACTTAAACCAACGCGCTGGAGGTGCCTCAGGACCTCCGGCACGCTCCCACCTCTCATACCATAAGATTGCTATATCACAAAGCCTGAAAGCTGCTAACTCTGCTGCCTCGGTCTTGGTAGCATGCATGACCCCAAAAATACAGTGAGGCTTATCAATGAAGTTCTGCGGATTCTCATCTCGCTTAACCCCTGAGTGCTCTGGGGGGTCAGGTACTAAGAACTCACGAACCCTTGAACTATTGGACCCATCAGTGGTCACTGTTCCAGCAGGTGCTCTCAGCTGTCTCTATGTTGCCACAAGCTGAGTTAATAAGTGCACCGCACTCCTAAGATCTTGGTCTGTCAGTGTGGGAGGGGGTACTGGAGGTACTGCCTCCCTCGGGAGCTCCTCGAGCTATGGAGTAATCGATGATGGCTAGGATAGGGTCTCACCCTAGCCCTCAAACTAGGCCTCAGCTGTCGCGTGCGCCCTACTATTCCACTCACCAGCTGCCGTATCACCTCTCCAGTTAGCTACAGCCTTCTGAGTCACCGGCACAACTGTGTACAAATATGGAAGGGTAAGTTTAACTCAAATCTCCTATGGCTTGGCTCTACAACACGATTTAGATCCAAAAGAAAGGTAACCAATTTCTAAATGCCCTGTAGCTTCCTATTAATAAGATGTGGTAAACAACACACCGATAAACAAGACTCTATGAGACACGGCTTGTAGACTCCCTAGGACAGACTCGCTTTGATACCAAGTTTGTCACCTCCCAAATCTAGAGTGGCGTGATCGGCACCCGATGCCAAAATAGGCCCGAGCGAACCACTCTAAATCTAAAACTCTGGGGAAGTAACCGCCACCTTAAACCTATAAGTCCTACCTGCACACATACAATACCAACAAGCCGGCGAGGCCGCAATATGGATATATATATATATATATATATACATACTGACTATCTCGTCTGAACAGGCACACTCACACACCCAATATATATATACACGACTGAGCAAGCCAATGAGGCTGCTATGATCGTACCAAGCAATCAATATCCAAACAGACATGTTGTCACGACCCAACCCCATGGGCCATGACTAGTGCCCGAGCTGGACACTCATATACGTACCTGTTAGATATAGCCAAATTGAAACCATGAGCAATATGGAAACTTGCAAAAGAACTCCGAAGGTTCATAATGGCATCATATATATATGTCAGATAACTGTCTCTTGAGGAGTCACAACTGATCAAATCATAAAATGATACGCAAGCCGACAAGGATGCCACTACATGTCAATATGATACGCAAGCCGACAAGGCTGCCATTACATATCAATACCATACACAAGCCGACAAGGCTTCCACAACAGACAAACATATCCATAGCACATCGTATAGACACAGCTGAACAAAACTCATATACGACCCCACACATATGTCTACAGACCTCTAAGAGTATCGATTGTGAAATATCACTGGACAGGGCCCCGCCGTACCCCTGGATAAGCATATATATATATATATATATATATATATATATATATATATATATATATACATCGTAAGATCTGTACCAAAAGTCTAGACTCCGGAACAACGAAGCTCTCCAAGACAGCTGAGTAGAAGTCCTATGCTGAAGGGTCACCAAACCGACTATCTGTACCTGCGGGCATGAAACGCAGCCCCCCGAAGAAAGGGGGTCAGTACGAAATATGTACTGAGTATATAAAACATGAAATACAATAAAGAGGATCATAACTGAAATAGAGATTACCAGAAACAAGTATGACTTTTAAAATATCAATACACTTGCCTTATGAAATGAAAATCATGCATATCAATATCATATATCATACCCGGCCCATTATGGGACTCGGTCAATAAGGTCGCCACATACCATCCTTGGCGCCATAAACACATCATAACACCGTCACATCATAACACCATAACATCATAACGCCATCACATCATAACACCATCATATATATATATATATATATCATATCCCAGCCTTCTAGTGAGGGACTCGTGAACGATGCAGTGAAATTGTGCACGAAAACATATCCTGGCCCGGGACTCAGTGAAAGACATATTGAGGCATGCACGAGCAGAGTAGTGAGCAACCATATGCAAATTAAATCATATCTGAGACTCAATAAGATAATCAAAATGAACCATTATTTGAGAATTTAGACGATAGTCATATCAAGTACATTTCGAATGTCACGATGGATTATAGTAAAATAGAACTTCTGGAATCATATACATGTATTAAGACATAATGAAATAGCCTCTGGAAGTCAAGAATAGTAGCCATCCTAGTGTCTCTAAGAATAGGAGCTTCTTTGGAGTCATATATATACGTCGTCTGTTTGATTCATAAGGATCATGACAAAAAGAAAGAAGGGTTAGCTTTACATACCTTGTCGCTTCTCAAATTAACCATAACTTAGGTCTCGGGCTTCGCCAATCTACATACAATACCAAATATGCCAATAATTAAATTAGGATACTCTTTCAAACTATTCCTTAATTACGTAGAAATCTAACGATATTCGGGTAGCATCTTCTTCTTTTTAAAAATTTAATAATTCTCATGATTCCAATTTAGCCAAAATATCAATCATGATACCAATAACAATATCCACAAATACATATCCAAATAGAATCAAATCCATTCTTAAATCTCCTCCAAAACAGCCCAATATACATTCGTATACCAATGCTTGTATACACTTATTTATTTTCGTGTATACATACATATAACGACAACAAAAATAGCAACAACTAAAACTACAACCAATCCCCATGATACTCCAGCCCACAAAATAGCTCATAACAATCACCAAATATCCTACACGATAACAATAACAATTTATCCGATTTCCCGCAATTAATTTCATAGTTCCCGTCTCGCGATTTAACTATGACCTTGATGAATTTAAATGAACATAGGAGAGGAGAATTTTTTTACCTTGTATGCCAAGAACTTCTCTTCTTCCACCTTACTTCACTTCGATGAAAACCCGGATTCAACAACACAATAAGACGGAACAACGAGAATTATACTTTGACCACACGAATCTTTCTCGTGTTGCTGCATAGAGGGATTATTACGTTGCTGGAGGTTGCTAATTTTCTTGGAAGAAGTAAATTGCTGCCATGTATGGACTCTTGTTACTGCCTCTACAACTCACGTTGCTGCACTATATACTTCAATGTGTGTGTAAGATTTCAAAAGAAAGATGTTGCATACTATGCTACTAATTCTAACGGTAATTGGTTGCTGAAACATCAAGCACCAGATTAGATTTCTTTTCCTCTCAAAACTACCTCTTTGAATAATATAAATGAACCTAAAGAACTTACCTTGCTGCTACATTTCGTTGCCTTTCACCAAATTAAATCCAACGAGTCATGTTGTTTTTCTTATAAGGTGGCAAGGAGGTGCCTCCACCTCATCCGTCCACTAAGTGGTTTTGTCCCCCCTCAATTCTCATCCATTAATCTTGTGACTAGCAAATTGCCATGTGGCTGATTTTAAGCCACCCCCAAAATGGTCCTCATCTCATTGTTAATAATTGTCCACCACCCTAATATAATCAACAACCCTCGTAATTAATTTCTTGATCTCAATCCACTTAAACATGGACCACTTTTAACACACTTCATATACTCATTATCATAATCACGTGGTAGAACTCTAGTCCACAGCCTCTTTATACGTACACCAAATATTATTCCCAATCACCGTCGTCACACTTGTTAAGTCCTAAATTATTTCGGGACCTCATCCTTGTATACACCGAGTTCTTGATTTTCATGCTTCGATATGACTAAATTCTCCAAGCTTGGGTAAATTTGCTCATGCTAGACGGTTCAATTTCCTAGTCCAAAAATATGGGATATTATAGCTTGGACCGTATTTCATTCAAATAAATTTCAAACCTCGATGAAATTTATTTTCTTCGATTGGTTTAACATCAAATCCTTACGATACATGTGTACCATCACTTTAACCACCTATAAGCTTGGGGGATAACCTTGTGTCCGTTACTAATATCATTTAACTCGCACACTTTCCAACTCATGAGAACACGGGACGTAACACATGTGCTAGCCGACAAGGCTATCACACCGATACACTATATACAAGACTCTTCTACAAGTCTCTTGGGAAAGTATGATTTTACCATGGTCAGGACAGGGCCCCGACCCGCTCATATAATATGGAATCAAAAGGGAGAGACTCCAAAGACCTGGCAACTCCGAACAAAAAAGGAGCTCACAAATCAAATATTATCAGATCCTACTTACTGGGGAGGTCTATCAATCTGTTGATCTGTACCTTCAGGCATGAATCCAGCACCTCCGGTAAAAGGGACGTCAGTATGAAACATATACTGAGTATGTAAGGAAAACGATAACTGAAACTAAACTGAAAATAATACAATCTGGAGGCCAAAGAATTCCCAGAGTATCTCTTTAATCTGTCTCAATGAAATGCAATACAATAGTATCGTATATCTCACTGACCAAGTGGCTAGGCAAATATAAAATCTCACTGACTCGTCGGCCAGGTAAATCTGTCTCACTGACCCGTTATACAGGCAAAATAAAAATGTCTCATTAACCAAGTGGCTAAGCTAAATAAAATGTCTCACTGAACTGTAGGACAGGCATATCTGTGTCACTAACCAAGTGGTCAGGCTAAATAAATTGTCTCACTGACCCGTAGGTTAGGCATATCTTTCTCACTGACCAAGTGGCTTGGCTAAGGAAAAATATCTGTATATCATGCATGTGCTAAAAAATACCGATACTATAACACGTCTCTTCTGTCTCTCTATGAACACATGGACATCGGGAAGGAATATGGCCCCTCAGAAAGATTAACATGACACTCAGAAGCTACACAACAATATTATAAGCTCTACTTTGATAAATCTCTAGTCACTAGGTTCATTATGCTCTTACCATATATGGAATCATGCCAAGAAAAGAAGGAACAACCATAACATACTTGCAGCTTACTTCTCGACTTTTCAACCTACTTCCTGTCTTGCAATCTACATAAGATCATTCGTAGTCTCGTTATCTACATATAAAACCATTCATACTATTGTTAGGCTTATCGTCATATGCCTGTCTTAAGCCTTCAAATTAAATCCTTTTAGAATCTGCCAATATTTGGGCAGCATCTCCTCTGTTTATATCCCTAGCCCGAAATTACAATACCAACAACAAACAACAAAAACAACAACATCATCAACCAACTAATTAATTATACGACTGTTTAATAGCTCTATCTTCGTAAGTAAACCTAAATCGATATCAATAAGGAGAGATTCATACATTGGTCTTACTAGAACTGTAATATCTTTAATATTTACCTTGAATCAAAGCCAAGATCCACTGCAAAAGGATACTATAGTAACCGCTATACATTACCCGAGCCTCAATTAATACTCCACCACTCGAAACCACTCCATTCCCTCATGTTTATGACACATACACATACCTATATGTTGCTGAGCTTTTTGGGAAATAATTGGGTGAAAAATGAGGGTTTTGGCCCTTATAAAAGGTGTTGAAGTCGGTGGAAACTGACTTAAAAATTGCTCTGCGCATTCGCACAGCCTTAGGGCGCGTTTGCGTAGAGTTTTTCAGTGCTCCTCTACGCGTTCGCGCCACTCCCAGGCGCGTTTGCGCAGGGTTAATCCCTGCTCTGGAAGTCCATGTTGAAATGCTCATAACATTTGATTTCAATGTCTGATCGAAGCGCAGTTTATTGCGTTGGAAACTAGATTTCCTGAACTTCTAGTTAGACTTTTGTTTTACTTCAAAACGCTTGATATACTAGGAGATATTCCTTTCTCAAGTTAGACCAATATTATCATACGAAACCTTTCCCATCCTTTCTTCAAAGTTCCAACAACTTAATTTCCTTAATTCACTTTTTCTCCAATCCTTCCATGACTTATTACATGAACTTAAACCCTCATGACCGTAAGATATGCACATATAATCTCATATCTCCTAGAAAACAACTGCAGTGTTTACAATTGAACAACTAACACCTAATGAATCTCAACGTACAAAGCTACGAGGTATAACAGAGAGATTGGGCTAGGCCTATATCAGTGACAAAGATTCTCAGTTTTGTAGGGTTAGCCAGTTACTACTGTCGGTTCGGCTTGCTTCTATTGCTTCGCATTTGACCCGTTTGACTCAGAAGTGATACCCTTTCAGTGGTCTGACGAGTGTGTGGAGTGCTTCCAAAATCTCAAGACTTTGTTGACTACAGCTTTGATTCTAGCATAGCCCACGTAGGGCAAGGATTTTGTGGTTTATTGTGATGCTTCACGTTCTGGTTTGGGTGCTGTATTAATGCAGGAAAAGAGAGTTATCGCTTATGCTTATAGACAACTAAAGATTCATGAGAATAACTATGCCACTCATGACATAGAGTTGGCAGCTGTGGTTTTCACTTTAAAGATTTAGAGGCACTATCTCTATGGTGTCCATTGTGAGATTTTCACCGATCGTCGCAGTCTTCAGCATATGTTTACTCAGAGGTATCTTAATTCAAGGCAGGAGAGATGGATGGAGTTTCTTAAGGATTGTGAAATCACTATTTCTTATCATCCTGGCAAGGCAAACGTTGTAGCGGATGCCTTGAGCAGGAAATCTGCTAGTATGGGTAGCTTGGCCTATTTGATTGTTTCGGAGCACCCGCTAGCTAGAGAGGTCCAGACTCTAGCTAACAGTTTCGTGAGGCTTGATATGTCTTATTCGAGCAGAGTGTTGGCTTGTGTTAAGGCTAGATCGTCATTTCTAGAGCAGATTAAGGAAAAATAATTTGGGGATGCAAGTGTTTGTAAGAATCGCGATAAGGTTTATAGTGGTGAGTCGAAGGAGGCCATAATTGATAGTGAGAGGGTCTTGAGGATCAAGGGGCGTGTTTGCATTCCTCGCGTTGATGACTTGATTCGAACAATTTTAGAGGAGGCTCACAGTTCTAAATATTCTATTCATCCTGGTGCTACCAAGATGTACCATGACTTTAAACAACACTATTAGTGGGCTAGGATGATGCGTGATATCGTTGATTTCGTTTCGTAGTGTCTAAATTGCCAGCAGGTTAAGTATGAGCACCAGAGGCCCGGGGTTACACTTCAGAGGATGCCCGTTCCTGAGTGGAAGTGGGAGAGGATTGCTATGGATTTTGTCGTAGGTCTTCCTAAGACCTTGGGTAAGTTTGATTCGATTTGAGTTATTGTTGATAGATTGACCAAGTCTGCACATTTCATACCGATTCAAATCACCTATACTGCTCAGAAGTTGGCCCAGATTCATATTCATCAGACTGTTTGTTTGCGTGGGGCCCCTATTTCCATCATATCTTATAGAGACATGCAATTTACATCTCGATTTTATAGGACTTCGCAGTCTGAGTTGGGCACTCGATTGGATCTTAGTACAGCTTTTCACCCTCAGACAGATGGTCAATCTGAGTGGACAATTCAGGTTCTAGAGGATATGCTCCGAGCTTGTGTGATTGACTTTGGTGGTCATTGGGACCAGTTCTTACCATTGGCAGAGTTTGCATATAATAATAGTTTCACCTCGAGCATTAATATGGCCCCGTTTGAGGCTCTTTATGGGAGGAGATGTAGATCTCATATTGGGTGGTTTGATGCATTTGAGGTCAGGCCACGGAGTACTGACTTTTTAAGAGAGCCACTAGACAAGGATAAGGTGATTCAGGAAAAGCTCTTGGCGGCTCAGAGTAGACAGAAGGAACATACGAGCCGGTCGTGGTTAGAGAGCAGGTTTTATTGAAAGTCTCACCCATAAAGGGTGTGATAAGGTTTTGGAAGAAGAGAAAGCCCAGTCCTACGTTCATCGGTCTCTTTCATATTCTTAGTCGTATGGAGGAGGTAGCCTATAAGTTGTTTTGCCTCCAGGTTTGGATGGCATTCATCCAGTGTTTCATCTCTATGTTGAAGAGACATCATGGTGATGGTTCTTTTATCATTCATTGGGATTCAGTCTTCTTGGATGAGAACTTGTCTTATGAGGAAGAGCCTATTGATATTCTAGATAGAGAGGTTCGTAAGTTGAGGTCTAAGAAAATTATGTCAGTAAAAGTTCAGTGGAAGAACTGCTTCGTCGAGGAAGCTACTTGGGAGACTGAATAAGATATGTGTAATAAGTATCCCTAGTTTTTCACTGAGTCAGGTACCTTTCCCATTATTTCCTTTCGTTGTTCATTTGGCGATAAATGCTGGTTTAATTGGTATCTGATGTAATGACCTGCTAGGTCGTTATGGGTATCTTGACCATTTTACCCCTACCCATACCCTTCCGAGACTAGGAATGAGCCTAATGAAAGCTCAAATAGTTAGAAGTCTAAAAATTGAGGCCTTGATTTATCTTTTGTGTATGTTGTGCTTTGTTTGAAAACTTGTTTCATTTCCGTTAGGGGGTGACTTAGTAAATTTGACCTCCGTTAGGAATTTTGAGGCCACTGGTGAGTCTGTAGCATGTTTTTACATTAATGCGCATGTCTGGTTTTTGTCTGTACGGCCTCAGATTGATGTTGGGATTTTGGGTGAGAAAATTTAGTGAAAAATCAGAGCTCACTGGTCGGATGTGACCGCTGTAGTAGGTGTACTACTGCTGTAGTGAGTTCGCCACAGCGGGGAGCCAGTCGCCGCCATGGGATTTCGAGTTTAATGAGGTCCGTGGTAGCGGTGGGATATCTGCTATAGCGAGACCGCTGCAGCAGTCGATGGGAAGCAGGAACTGATTTTTATATTGTGGAATTTCTAGAAACAGTTCCCAAGAAAGTAAGAGGCGATTTTCCTACGGCTTGGGTTGGTTCTTCTTTGAGGGTAAGTCCTAACCTTTATGTTGTTCATTTCCTTTTTTTCCTTTAAGTTCCATGACTGGTTAAGGTTCTTCAATGGTGAATGAAAATCCTAGAACCCAAGAATTGCTAAACCCTTGAATAATTGATGGGTGGTTGATTTTATTGTTGTTTAATCATCTAGGAGTGTAGCTGACCGCTTTCTAGGATAGGAAAGTGATTATTTATGATGAGTATTGTGTATTGAGACTTACTGTTTCATTAAAAATTGAAACTTTGGCCTAAAATCTATTTGAAAGCGGTGGAATTGTGTCACGACCCAATTTCGGCTCGTGCGGGCACCTACCTTCCCACCTTGGTAGGCGAACCCTCTAATTTATTTAACGTTTCAATCATATGACAATCCGTTTAAAAGAATTTAATAATCAAGAAATATAGCGGAATTCCATTAAAAAGTATTCAATAAGCACAAGTTCATATGCTATAACGACACAAATTTACAGACTCGATACGATTTCCCATGACCTGGTCTAGACTAGTACAAGAGCGACTATTGACTCAGATTTCCTTTAAATTCTACGACGCATCCTCCGTCCCGAATGAAGTGGGAGGAGGCCTTCCAGATAGGCAATGTGAGCTCCTCTTCGCAACAGCAAGTATCTGAAACAATCTACACCCCAAAAAGGGTGTAGCAAGTACAATATCAGTACAAAATACGCGTACTGAGTAGGTATCATAGGACGACAATGGTTAGTAATACATATTGGTAAGGAATTCATGAATAATGATGATAATCGCTAAACCAAATCACATATCCCAAAACAGTACATCACAACGTCAATATAACTTAAGTCACAACTATTCTTCGATGAATTATAAGTTGGTCAACCCCTATACATGTCTTCAACATCTTTGCAATTCCCAAGTCGTTCGCGTATGTTATGACACATTTTTATCCTACCTCGTTTAAAAAATTTACTACCAGTTTTAGGTTAAATTCACATAGCACAAGTCAACAATATAGTTCACAATCACAGAGTCCAAAAGTTCGTCATTGCCAATGCATAGCATCTAAACAAGAATAGGATAGCCTGAATATATTCGATCCAATCCAATCATCACAAAAAAATCAACACACAACTCAATCCAGTCATAATGTAATGCGGAGCAATAAATGGTATGAATGCGATGCCATGCCATGTAAATGAGGTGTACACATGTACTCTGGACGAAAATATCAACGTTTCGGTAGCACAACCCAGTGTGACCCGCGAAGTCTAAATGCCACCCGGCCTGGATCTTTGCCCAACAGACAGATGGGACCCTGGCTAATTGCTCACAGGGGGAATCTCACCGGCACCACTCCGGGGGACCCGCGGAGCTCATGCACTAACAACGCTTCCGGGATAACATCGGAATTGGTCATGCAACAATGATGCCCGAATATATCCATTAGACACCGGCCTCCTCACAGTCACTCAAAAGAGTCTATCAAATATCAATTTCACAAATCAACGATTCCGGAATTGAACCTCGGACATCGGATTTCTCACAATCACTCCAGTAAAAGAGTTTATCAAATATCAGTTTCATATAAACAATGATTGCAGAATGGGTCTTCGGACATCAGCCTATACACAATCATCCAAGTAAAAGAGTTTATCAAATATCAGTTTTGCTCAATAAATGATATCGAATCATCACTGGATATCGGCCATGCATGAATATGAGAGAATGCGTGCAATGCATATGTCAACAATCAACAATCAAGTTTAATATTGCAAGTACCATAACGAGGTACACCAACAACACATCACATCCCAATGCCAACAGTGGGCATGCCAAAATATATCTATAACTTAAGTACCAACGGTGGGAACGCCAATATATATTGAGCACAAACACCAACAAAGGTATCTACCAACTACACCTGACATCAAATCAGAAAAGTTAAACAACCAAGTACACATAACGGATGGCTAGACCTAACACACATCAAGTCAATCATTTGACCTACGGTATGACCATTTTCCTAATTCCACATATTTGCTTAGGATAAGAACCTTACCATACACACGAGTCATTTGTCACCATTTAACTAGGACGTCATTCAATACCATGATACATTTTATATTTTATCTAGCGTTTAGATTCACTACAAATACTTTCATCGATAGGCATAATTAGATTCCGTCCGCTACTTCAAAGTCACATAAATCCACCGATACACAATAAGGCCACATCAATACCTAAGGAGTGCATAGGCCACAAGCCCGAACAACAAGTCATATATGATAATACCATCCTAAAGTTCCATCCCAGATCTCCAATCTCCTATACATGCATTCTCCGTTTCTTCTACACACAATACGGAAAACTAACCGGAGTCTACCAAAAGGAAAATTGTAACCTACCTCATGGCCAACGGGTGCCACGAACATCCATTGATTCCTTCAAACCAATTGCTACATCGTATTTCGCGTGATATAATTTGGAGACAATTATGTTACCCAAGATTAACCCTTCATAAGAGTTTTGGACTAATAGGGTGGTTTGAGGGTCTTAACCCACGTCTAATTTTCTTCTATGTCGATGTTAAGAGGTTTTCCCATTTTCAAGCTTATATTTGGGAAGAACCCATTTCCAAGATCCATTCAAGGATCTATTTTTAAAGGAAAAGAGTGTAAAGGTCTAGGTTATTAGCTTATTTCTTTGGTGAAGAACGTGGGAGGTGTCTTAGAGGGAATTCAGAGAGAAAATGTTGCTACCTCATCACTCTTCCAATTCTAGATGACTTGAAACCCACTTGATGATTCTCTAGGTGAGTATGTTTAGGAGTAATTTCTTAGGTGGAAGGAGGGTTGGAGGGTGTTAGAAGGACTTATTTGGACTAAAAATCTCATTTTTGAGCTTTCCCACCGAGGTGGGCGGCTGAAATCTAAGGTTATGAAAAATGGGACAATTCTCGAAATGATCCCTTAAATAGGGAAATTCACTGTGCAAAACCGCCTTGGCGGTAAGTTCACCGCTACAACGGTACCGGCAGGGCGGCAAACATGCCGCTATGGCGGTTGCCAGTCACAGGCGGTTACTGCTACGACGGTTAGTGTACTACCACAGTGTCACTGCTGTAGCGTCTAAGCGACCGCTGTGGCGGTCTGGCTCTATCTGTTTGCTCATACTTCTATTGCTTACGCGATGCACATAATGATCTTGGCTTGGATCGAACGATTTTCTAGGATGTGAATAGGTGGAGACACTGTTAAGAGCCATATTTTCGTCTTCCTTTGAATTTCACAGTAACGATGGAACGGGTCGTTACATCAGATACCTATTGAACAACCGTTCGGGGGGAAATGACCCGGCGCTGACGGGTGATGCGTCCAGTAGCCAGGACTTACTAGGACCATCTTACTTCGTATTTCGAGTCCAATAGGAAAGGACAGGGAGCATAACGTAGTCGGGGAAACCCTTGTGACTTAATGCTTCTTATAGGTAACTCAATGGAATCGCCAAGTTATCATGGCTTTCTGGTTTCACGTACCCAGTATTAAAATTCGAGATGGTTCGGGTTAGTTGAATCCCAAGGGCTTCCTAGGGTATCACAGCATGGAGGATTCAAATTCAAAGGTGATTTGTGAGAGGCCTGCCACGGGACGTAAGGCTTGGGCATACCCCAACATATCACAAACTTCACGGACGGAGCTGGATACCGCCGTAGCGGCTATGTCACCGCTAGGACAGTACCGCCACAGCGCCATATTTGGCTGCCGCAGCGGCGGACCAAGAATCCCATGGTACCGCTATAGCGGTCCCTCTACCGCCGTAGCGTAACCGCAGCAGCGACATTGTTACCGCCCCGGCGGTTCTACTGCAAAGTATTAAGGGACTGTAGACCCTTTTTCTTTTCATTGTTCTACCATCCGAACTTTAGGTAACTATAGAATTTGGATGAATTTTTGGAGTAATCTGAACTAGTTAATCGTTAGGATAGTCTTTCCTTCGCACTTAGCGTGATGATCACACAAATTTGAGGCGCAAAACTTGAGCATAGTAAAGAAAAATTCTTCAAATAGATTCTAGGGTTTATCAAGAATTTTGAGCTAGTTTCTTGTTAGAATGACACCCAAATGGGTTTTAACTTCATACATATTGGTTTCATCCCCGATCCGTGCTTCAAAATAAGTTTTTGATCCAAAAAGTGGGGATTAAAATCTGGGAATTTTTGTTAACTGTTCGGGTAAGGTGATACTGCTGCAGCGGTACACTGACCACTACAGCGGCACCGCCGTGGCGCTTACTGGCCGCTTTGGTGGTTCACCATAGGAGCCTCTTTAACTGCTGTGGTGATCTTATTTCTACCATAGCGGTACCGCCATGGCGGTCTGCAGGTCGCTTTGGCGGTTATCGCAGATTTCGCAACTATGCAGTCTGTTGTCTGACGCTCTTTTACTCAATTTTTCGCTTTGATTCTTGCTAGAATTGACATGTAACTTATAAGGCTTAAAATTGACACACACCTAATTTCCTTGCAGGCACAATGGCTTAACACGGGGAACAAGTACCTCAAATCCAAGGGGCGGTGCCCCAAAACGTAGAAGTCCCCGCTTACGAGAATCTTCCCACTCGCCAGAGTATACGGCTACATCTGGAGCACAGGTCCATTCCTTTACTATTAGAGCGAGAGTTTGACATAATCAATATAGAGAGGCAGGCTTCGGATTTATGGAACAGGTTGGTGCCGACCAAGTGGACTCACTTAGTCCGAAACCCAGGAGGTTGCAATGAGTCTTGTGTCAGGGAGTTCCATGCTATGCTTCCTTCATTTAACTGGGATGCCCCAAACCCAGTGATCATAATAAGGGGTACTCCCGTGAAAGTGGGGGAAAGGCCTATCAACCGAGTTTACAGGCTAGATGATCATCTCGAGGAGCCTTATAAGGAAAAAGCAGTGAAGAAGGATTTGATGTGGTTGGCTACCCAGTTGGTGGAGGTAAGTTGTCACACCCCAACCTTGGTAAGGCGTGACTGGCACTCGGCACCTTACGGCAACCGAGCGAACCAACTGTAACTCATGTTTCTGTATCTCGAAAGGCAACATAAGACCAAGGTACTATAAGCCATAGGGGCACAAGCCCAAAAGATAACATACTTACGTCTTCAAACTAATCTCGAGTGCATGTGCCGGTAAGGCTACCCATAATAATGATACAACATAGTACAAGTCGAGATAATTAAGATATCTAACTGTGCATATCTGTCTACGAGCCTCTACAGGAGTACATGACATAAAGTGGCCGGAACAGGACCCCGCCATACCTATGCAAATGCATATGCATCCATGCTGACTCACAGGGCAACTCCGAAGCAAGTGGAGCTCTACGACTCTGACTGCTGAGCTGGTATCCTTACTGAAAGATCCGTCAAGCTGTATCTCAAGACTTGCGGGCATGAAACGCAGCGCCACCAACAAAGGGACGTCAATACGAGCAATGTACTGAGTATGTAAGGCGGAAAGTGCAACAAAATAACCATAGACTAAAGATGAGAAGAATAAGAATCAACCTGGCATTTCTGAACTACCAATGGAAATCTAGCATATGTATACATACCATTACATCTTCTTGCTATCTTTACTAGGTCCGTATACCCTACCATAGTCCTGGTTACCTTATCATCAAGCGTTATCTGAACATGTGTTGCGGCGTGCAACCCGATCAACATATGATACATGTTTCTCTATACTCTCGCATGCTTAACCATATCTATGTACAGTATTGTGCCTTTATCTTACTAATCATCCTATACTAACTGCCCAACTGATCAGTGGTAACTGCCCGACCGGCTGCAGTCCGGCGGTAATCGCCTGTCCGATTATCGCCCGACGGTAGAGCGCAACTGCCCGACTGATCAGCGGTAACTGCCCGACCGGCCGTAGCACGATGGTAACTGCCCGACTGGCTGCAGTCCAGTGGTAAATATATATATCTTCCCAACCGGCCGTAGCCCGGTGGTAACATCTGCCCGACTGGTGGTAGACCAGTGGTAATTATAATCAACATCATAATATTCCATGAACATCTCACACGATGTTTTATCCAATTTCTCGACCCATAAATTCATTATATGCTCATTTAGTAACTTTTCCTCCGTAGATAAGCTAAAATCAATACTAATAAGGAAATATTCATACCTTTCAGCCAAGTTTCACCACAATACGATAGTATAATCGTAACTACGCGCTGTCCAACCTTAAATCTGGAGATTATACTTAATTCGCGTTAAAATCTAGTGGATAGAAGTTGGGAGAATTTTCTAGAAGGTTTGGGAAATATTTGGAGAATTCTTGGCTGAAAAATGAGGTTTTGGATCAGATTTGGTCCTTAAATAGTGGGTCAAATTCGGGTCGGGTCACTGTAGCAATCGGTACTGTAGCAGCACTGTAGCACGCGTTTCAGCTCTGTCAGCTGAACTTGTAACGTCCATAATTATCTACTCTGAAGTCCAATCGATGAGCGGTTTGTTGTGTTGGAAACTAGACTCGACGAAATTCATTTTGGGATTTTGTTTCACCTTAAAACACTTCATATGCTAAGAGATATTCGTCCCCCAAATTGGACTATAATTTTCACACGAAACTTTACCCATCCTTTTTCCAAAGTCGTACTACATTTCTTCCGCTCATTTCCTCATAAAATCTTCCGGTATACCATATATACGTCCTTCACTCATTAAATATACTTAATACTGCTTGCTCCTTATATTCCAAAGTGGGTTTACTTAACCATAGCTCAACGTACTTACGTTCAAATTTAATAAGTGCTTCTCCGAAAGTACGGGGTGTAACATAAGTGATATACCAAAGGTTCACTAGGCTCGTGGTAGGGGAGCGATATATAGTGACTGCTTTACTGTTGAGGCTAAAAGATGGCTACAGATTGTTTGCCACTGGGTCCGCCCTTTCTCAAACACCCATGATGTTTCCTATGCCCGTGCCCTTGTTATTGCTTGCGTCCTTGCCGACATTCCAGTAAATGTGGGGGCGCAAGTCATTGCAGAGTGGAAGGAGTTTGTGGATATTGGTTGAAGAAGCTTGATGTTCCCTTCCTTGATCACCTTTTTATGCCAGAAGGCTAAGGTTCCAGAGGAGGACGATGATGATTGGGTCCAGCCTGAGGCCCCTTACCATCCGCTGAAGGCGAAGGGTCACGGAACCGCGATTGTCAGTCGGAACAGGAATAAGGAGAATGATGCGGAAGGGGGAAACGGTGCTGGGGTAGACGCTGGTGATGGGGACGACGCTGGTGAGGGGGACGACGCTGGGACTGAGGCTCCTCGCGCTTTGATGACATTGAGACTTTACTTCGAGCAATACCCACACCTTATGGCGATTACATTTCATCGGCTGTTGCTGCCAGCTACCCCATTCAGTAGAGGATGAAGGGGTATTTTGACACCCAGACGCTGATGGGTGAGTAACTCACCGGACTCCAGACTTCCTACACCACTATGGCTAAAAATCATGGTGAGCTTCGCACTGATTTTTACAGGGAGAGGATGGAGAACAAGGCGTGCGGCAAGCTTAGAATCATGTCTTGGAGGGTTGCTAAAGGGATGTTGTCACGACCCAGCCCCGTGGGCCATGACTAGTGCCCGAGCTGGACACCCGTATGTACCTGTCAAACATAATCGGACTGATACTATAGGTCCTCAATCAATCACAACGTAATAACTGTTACGGGCTGCCTTCATTGTGCCTTGGCGCCCGTAACCCTGCATGCCCCGAGCGGGCCAAACGAGTGTCAGCCGCGCTGGCAGTGCCAACCGCACAGCCGCACAGGCAGTGCCAGCCCACAGGCAGTGTCAGTCGCACAGGCAGTGCCAGCCCACAGGCAGTGTCAGTCGCACAGGCAGTGTCAGCCCCACAGGCAGTGTCAGCCGTGCGGGCGACGTGCACCAACATGGGTGCCGAAGGACGAGAGTCCACAATCAACATAGATATGCTCCATTTCATATCCTAGGAGCAGCAAGGGAGTGTAGCAAGGATCTGAGATAAGCCCACGGGTCGTCGACGCTCGAGCGACCCCGTGCGAGCCTGAGTGTCAGTCCCGAGCATTTCCGAGCCACAGATGGAATCTTGGGATTTCGGGTGAACACACCCTTCCTAGGATGTTATTGAATATTCTTACCAAGTTTGGCGTCATTTGAACATCATTTACCTAAGGGCTTGACTTAGCCAAGGAGCAGTGTCAGTGTCAAAGCTCCTAAGGCCATATCGCGTTCCACGAGCATGGGAATGAGATGAAACTTCATGAAGGAGTGAAGGAAGTCAAGATAAAGAGTTGGGAATAGGCGGCGCTTCATTTGGAGTTCGAATCATCAAGAAAGACCAAGTGTGATTCTCGGGCAGAATCATGTCCAGTGCTAAACCTTGGGCTTTTCTTTTTAAAGCATATATAAGGGGGGCAGAGGTGTCTCAGCTCAGCCAGCCTCCCCCGTACGTGCCACCATCAAGCCGTACAAAGTGAGCATCCTTGGGGGACAACCTCAAGGGCCTGCCTAGGGATCCCCCATTGGATCCTAGGTACCCATACGAGTCACGCAACTCTATGGGCGGCGCTCGGCCACAGGCCAGCGTTGGGCGCCCAACGAGGGCCGGAGGCTTGACGTATGGACCGACTATGCCCTGCGGCCTATCTTTGAGAATAAGAAATCCCTCCGTGCCGATTGAACACTCGAGGCATCCATCCTAAGAGCCTCGTGTGTTGACTTGTGAGCTTGGCTCAGGTTCAGCCTAGCGAGCAAGGGTCCGTTAGCCTAGACATGCAGTCGTAGGGCGACGCTGCACCGTGCAAGATGGAAGTATGTCGCGAGGGATACATTTAGCAAAGCCGCATCATAGGCATACTACAAAGAACACCCATGACATAGGCCAAGGATTCAAGAGTTGCCCTACTCAGGCGTCGTACCGCTCGGGCGTACAGGCACCCGACCAGTGTCAAGTCAGAGGATTGGACTGTGCGCGCACCCGCGACGCTCAGCTCCTGGCGAGGGACTGTCATTTCCATAGCCAACCCCCAAGTGTGAGTGCAGGCAAAGACAGAACATATGAAACCTGCCACAGGGGCATTCTAGCAAGGCAAGGCCAAAGCCTTGACATCATCTCAGCAGCACCGTTGAAGCTAAGCCTCCAAAGCCATGGACATAAGATCATGCCATGAGTCCTGGGACTATCATTAGGCTGGCTCGTAGTCCGCCTGGACTACGGGCGCCGCACGGGCCATTAGTGTACCACAGACACTATAAAGGAGGCGGCGCGTGACAGTTGGTATCAGAGCACAGAGCTCACATCATTAGCGCATTATTGAAGGTCAGTGCGGAGTTCCTATCAAGGCAAGAAGCGATGTTCTTAATGCCAGACAAGTCAGCGAACCAGATGCCACTGATTAGAGGGGATTGGTTGTATTCAGTTTTCATGAAAATTTTTCTTCATCAACCATGAACCACATTATGTAAAATCACGTCATGCCACAACCGTTGTTTCCGCCATCGGTTGCATAAGGCGACTTCATATTGAAACACCCGAATTTCATCGATGTACCTTCAAGAATGGCTTCACACAATGAACACTGACTTCAGAGGGATTTCATTGAGACGCATCTTGTCAGCAGGTAGCACCATTGAGTTATGCTGCTGGGGATGCACCCACATCCGTCACTGTTATAAAAACTCTATTAGCAGTCGGTTACAGCTTTATTCAGCGAATCATGGACTCGCAAGAACATCAGGTAGAGACGGTGAGTGCATCAAAAACTTGCCCAGTCAAGGTCTCTTATCCATGTACATAACAGCTGCATCTTTTCGAGTGTCCTCGATGAAGGGTGGACCATAAGCATTGCCCGAGGGCACACAATTGCGGGAACTACAAACATCAGACGCCTAGCCGTCATAAAGGTCACAAGCAATGGAAGGCAAGTCCATCAACATCAATGGGCTTATACGCCTAAAATAAGGGGCAAAACCCCAGCTTGTGATCGTCAGGGTTGCGTGTTAAGGAAGGCGAGTTATCGCCAATAACCTATCATCATACCTATCAGCATGGAGGGAGAGCGATCTCCAATTTTGAGCTCTAGACATTGGGTGATACCGGGCTAGAGCGGGGCGCGCCAAGGGGCCGCGACAACGTAAGGAAGGACCTATCATCAGGCTTCTTTGCGGGGAGTTCATATGTCATAATTAGCAGATGGAACCATCCACCACATTTGTAATGGAAGGCCAAACCAGTTAAATGGGGAGGCAGAATCAGGAAAAAGCCGAACTACCGCGTAGGGAGGCAATGTCATTGAAGAGCCGAACCACTGAGCGTGGGGAGGCACATGTCGCACATTGTGTTGTTAAACCGACACACGGAACAACACCAAAATTAGGCTGATTGCATGGCGAGAGACATTGCGAAAAGTCACCGATCCACGACGCGTGGGTTGGGCATTTCATCATGCTGAATCACCAAGGTGAGGAGGCAAAGATCATTGACCAACATAAGAGTGGGGAATAGCTAAGCTTCAAGTTCGAGAATGCGATCTATCTAAAGGATAACCAAGGGATACCGAACAACCAGGACGGTAACACAGGTACCACACTGGAGAATCGGGCATCAAGCAGATGATGATCAATTCGAGAACAAAGACCTCTGGTCATGCATGTAGGAAGCTTTCTCCTCTCGAGCAGAGAAAAATCAAGTACTCACCAGGAGTATGTTCTAAGAGTTCTTCTCAGTACCACATGGTACCAAACACATGAGTTGCCGAAGATGCCATGGTGCAGCATGGTCTTTCCAGAGGCCATATTATATGCAGATTGGTTTAGAGTTGAGCTTCAAGCAGCCACCAATGCCAGGATATAAGCAAGTCGTTATGTCAGTTACAATTTGCCCACCAGGGCATCGGCTCAAATTGCAAGTCACTCCGAGTCATGACATCGGTACTTGACCTTGCTTATACACCCAACAAGGTGAGTTGCCCACAAAAGAAGAGGGTCTCTAACAGCATGGTTGGCGAGAGCGCCACAACAATGGATGCCCACAATAGCCATCAGGCTATCATCACGATATTGGTGCCATACCAAGGGATGCGCATATGAGTCATCAGATCATTACCAGACCTAGGGTCATCAAGTCATCGGCAGACATAGGGTCAACAGACATACGCCCTCATCATCGGCTATCAGGCCGCCATCATCATCGGCCAACATGCCGTTCTCACATCATCGACCAGCAGGTCGTCCTCCCATCATCGGCCATCAGGCCGCCATCATCATCGGCCATCAGGCCGCCATCATTGGCTATTGCCCGCCAAGGGCTCGCCCATCGCTCTCCTAGAGCGTCATCGCCCGCCAAGGGCTCAGACATCATCCGCCGAGAGCTGTATCGCCCGCCAAGGCCTCAGATATCGCCCGCCAAGGGCTCGGCCATCGCTCGCCTAGAGCGACATTGCTCGCCAAGAGCTCAATCGCTAATGTATCACCAAGAGATGAGGACATCTTGGAACATCGGCATCAGCATTTCAGTACTACCGCCACCCATGTGAGGGAGTATTCACCCATTGCGACAACATTGGGCCCATGCATTTCCAATTAGGGAAAAATCTTCCACAAGCAGAGCAAAGAGACCGCACCAAACATAGTGGGGGTTGCATGTGTCACATCAAGGCGTGCCAATCCTAAACCGAGCTAAAGATACAAAGGAAGCAGTACATCAACTGACTGTAAACTAAGTGCCCTACTCAGGAAAGGTCTCAGATGTAAGTTACCAGGTGGAAGTAGACTTCGAAAAACGGATTTGCCATTTTGCTACAATCATCATATGCCTAGCAAGAGTGCCGCCACTTAAAGTTAGGTTACCAGAGGATACATTAGTTGCCGTGAGGATCATGGCGTGGTTGACAACAAGGTCACCACGAAGTTAGCCACCAGAGGGTGCAAGCGCGGAGGCGCTTTCCAAGTGAACACCGGGAGGTGAAGTGCAGAGGCACGCTTGGGAGAAACTTGGGGGAGCAGTGCATGGGCACGACTCCATATTCAAGAAAAACACACAAGGGTTGCAAACCCACAGGATTTGGGGCCGCGATGTAAAACCCCGAGGGGTCAAACTCCGGGTTATCGTTGGCGTTATGAGGCATCGAGGACGATGCCTAGCTCGAGTGGGGGAGAATGTTACGGGCTGCCTTCATTGTGCCTTGGCGCCCGTAACCCTGCATGCCCCGAGCGGGCCAAACGAGTGTCAGCCGCGCTGGCAGTGCCAACCGCACAGCCGCACAGGCAGTGCCAGCACACAGGCAGTGTCAGTCGCACAGGCAGTGCCAGCCCACAGGCAGTGTCAGTCGCACAGGCAGTGCCAGCCCACAGGCAGTGTCAGCCCCGCAGGTAGTGTCAGCCGTGCGGGCGACGTGCACCAACATGGGTGCCGAAGGACGAGAGTCCACAATCAGCATAGATATGCTCCATTGCATATCCTAGGAGCAGCAAGGGGAGTGTAGCAAGGATCTGAGATAAGCCCACGGGTCGTCGACGCTCGAGCGACCCCGTGCGAGCCTGAGTGTCAGTCCCGAGCATTTCCGAGCCACATATGGAATCTTGGGATTTCGGGTGAACACACCCTTCCTAGGATGTTATTGAATATGCTTACCAAGTTTGGAGTCATTTGAACATCATTTACCTAAGGGCTTGACTTAGCCAAGGAGCAGTGTTAGTGTCAAAGCTCCTAAGGCCATATCGCGTTCCACGAGCATGGGAATGAGATGAAACTTCATGGAGGAGTGAAGGAAGTCAAGAGAAAGAGTTAGGAACAGGCGGCGCTTCATTTGGAGTTCTAATTATCAAGAAAGACCAAGTGTGATTCTCGGGCAGAATCATGTCCAGTGCTAAACCTTGGGCTTTTCTTTTTAAAGCATATATAAGGGGGGCAGAGGTGTCTCAGCTCAGCCAGCCTCCCCCGTACGTGCCACCATCAAGCCGTACTAAGTGAGCATCCTTGGGGGACAACCTCAAGGGCCTGCCTAGGCATCCCCCATTGGATCCTAGGTACCCATACGAGTCACGCAACTCTATGGGCGGCGCTCGGCCACAGGCCAGCGTTGGGCGCCCAACGAGGGCCGGAGGCTTGACGTATGGACCGACTATGCCCTACGGGCTATCTTTGAGAATAAGAAATCCCTCCATGCCGATTGAACACTCGAGGCATCCATCCTAAGAGCCTCGTGTGTTGACTTGTGAGCTTGGCTCAGGTTCAGCCTAGCGAGCAAGGGTCCGTTGGCCTAGACGTGCAGTCGTAGGGCGACGCTGCACCGTGCAAGATGGAAGTATGTCGCGAGGGCTACATTTAGCAAAGCCGCATCATAGGCATACTACAAAGAACACCCATGACATAGGCCAAGGATTCAAGAGTTGCCCTACTCAGGCGTCGCACCGCTCCGGCGTACAGGCACCCGACCAGTGTCAAGTCAGAGGATTGGACTGTGCGCGCACCCGCGACGCTCAGCTCCTGGCGAGGGATTGTCATGTCCATAGCCAACCCCAAGTGTGAGTGCAGGCAAAGACAGAACATATGAAACCTGCCACAGGGGCATTCTAGCAAGGCAAGGCCAAAGCCTTGACATCATCTCAGCAGCACCGTTGAAGCTAAGCCTCCAAAGCCATGGACATAAGATCATGCCATGAGTCCTGGGACTATCATTAGGCTGGCTCGTAGTCCGCCTGGACTACGGGCGCCGCATGGGCCATTAGTGTACCACAGACACTATAAAGGAGGCGGCCCGTGACATAACATACGCAAGCCGACGAGGCTGCCACTGTATATACTTTTATTCCACGCAAGCCGATACGGCTGCCACTACGAAACGATGATATATGCAAGCCGACAAGGCTGCTACAACAGAACAATAATATATGCAAGCCGGCAAGGCTGCCACAACAAAACGATAATATATGCAAGCCGGCAAGGCTGCTACAGCGCTAGAACATCCATAATGACCATATAGCCACAACTGACCACATCTGAACACAACCCACATACATGTCTATAGACCTCTAAGAGTATCAACAGTAACATATGACGAGACTGGGCCCCGTCGTACCCCTGGACAAAAACATATACATTTATACATATCAAGAAGTCTGTACCAAAATCTAGGCTCCTGAACGACGGAGCTCTCCAAGACAGCAGAAAGGAAATCCTAAGCTGGCGGATCACCAAAGCGAGTATCTGCACCTGCGGACATGAAACGCAGCCCCCTGAAGAAAGCGGGTCAGTACGTAATATGTACTGAGCATGTAAAGCATGAAATACAGTAAAAGGATCATAACTGAAGTAAGGAGTACGGGAAACAAGTACAATGTTCAGAATACCAAAACACTTGCCTTTGAAACATAAATCATGCATGTCAATATCATATATCATATACATATATACCGTACCCGGCCCTCTAGTAAGAGACTCGGTGAATAAAGTCATCATATGCCCTCCTGGCCGCCATGACATGTCATCATATCATCATATCATAATATCATCATATATATGTATATATACCGTACCCGGCCCTCTAGTGAGGGACTCGGTGCACAATGCAGTGAAACTGTGCACGATAACATACCCGGCCCGGGACTCGGTGAAAGACATATTGAGGCATGCACAAGCAGAGTAGTGAGAAACCATATGCAATTTAAAACATTATCAAGACTCAAACAGAATAAGAAGAAGGGATTAACACCTGAGTATCAATAGTGACAATCATATCAAGTATCCCTCGAATATCATTATAGATCATATCAAAAGAGCCTTAGGAACCATAGACATATGTCAATATAGTATGAAACAGCTTATCGAAGTCAAGGACATCCGTTATCGTAGAGTTTCTAGAGATAGGAACTTATATATATACCGACTGTTATCCAACGTATAGGAAACTGAAGAGGAAGGATCAATCACTTGAGAGTTTTAACATCAAGAAGTGAATAAGAATTATAAATCACAGTCGGAACTTATGAATAGAGTTACCCCAAAGTTCATATCATTCATCACTTAGATCTAAGACATGCCCAAAGAAAGAAGGGACAGCTTCACATACCTGTTAACGACTATTCGTGAATCTTTTCGCCTCGTCGCCCTTTTAGCCTATTTATATAAGAGTAACGTTATCGTTAGGTACTATATTTTCTAGTTCACAAATCTATAGCCCATTTCTTATAGAACCTATATTTCAGCTTATATATTCCCGTTTAGAGTTTTTTTTTTATCTAAAGACTTAACGAAAATCGGGCAGCACTTCCCCTATATATTCGCCTAACCCGAATTTCCAATTGCCCTCCTGTTGACACAGAAATACCAACAACAACATATGGACACAATCATATCTTCAATTCTTTCAATCAACAAGAATAACATGTCCATATCAGCACAACATCAACCTTAACTTCCTAATTCTTTTCATTCCTTCACCATATAATCCATGACAATAACAACAACTATAATGCAACTTAAAATTAATTTACCATGCCTAATTAGAACAGCCCCCTACACGGCTCAATCTACATTTCAACACCAACATCTACAACTTCTTATATTCATCACATATCTACCAATTTATACAAGTCTATATTGTCTCCAAAATGTGTATAAAAAGAGATCAAATATTACCTTAATCAACTTGGCTTCTTAACCTTGCTAATCACTTGGATTTTTTTCTTCAATCTCCTCCTCGGCTAGAAATCTCCCATGGCCGAGCCTTGCTTTTTGTTTGTTCAAATTTTTTTCTTTGTTCTTGATATCTTTCTAATGAAATGTTACATATGAATCATTTCTTGATTTATATACCCCCTCCCTAGATTCCACACGTGTCCTCTTATGTGTCACCATGTCCCTTTTTTTTTTAATAATTGGGTAGGACCCACACGGGTAATTAAACCTAATTAATTTAATTAGTTTAGTTGATTACTAATTCCTACATAATTATCTAATCACAATTAATTTAATTCCTAATCTCCAATAATATTTTTACACTAAATGAAATTTATAAGCAATTAGTTCTAATTTAGAAATTAAAGGTTGAGGCTTTCTATTCCGTGTCCGAGAAGGGTTCCGTCTTTAACTCGCGTCGATTCTTTCGCGAATAACTTGACGTATAAAAAATACGGGGTGTAACATCCTTCCCCCCTTTAGAAAATTCATCATCGAATGTTGAATTGGTCCCGTAAGGTTCTATAAGAATTTTGGAAAGGTTCCCCTTATCATCATAACATATAGTTTTATCAGGCAATCAGTATAATCAAGTGAGGAGTTTAAGTTACCTGTAGGCTTAGGGAACATGTAAGGGTACTTGTTCTTCATCTCCTCCTCGGCTTCCCAGGTCATCTTTTCCCTATTGTTTTTTCGCCATAACACATTGACGGAAGCCACGTCCTTAGTTCGCAATATCCTAACCTGCCGATCGAGTATGGCTATAGGCTGCTCCTCATAGGATAACTCCTCTGTCACCTGGATATCATCTACGAGAAATACTCTGGAAGGATCGCCTATGTATTTGCGAAGCATTGACACATGAAAGACTGGATGCACCGCTTCCAAATCAGCTGGTAGGTCAAACTCCTAGGCAACCTGGCCTGCTCTACGGACAATCTGATAAGGCCCAATGTATCTCGGGCTCAGCTTCCCTTTCCTGCCGAATCTCATAACACCCTTCATGGGTGACACCTTCAGGAACACCCAGTCACCAACCTGAAATTCTAAGTGTCGACGTCAATTATCTGCATATGATTTCTGCCGACTCTAGGCTACCAGCAATCTCTCCTGAATAAGCTTTACTTTATCAACAGCCTGCTGAACCATATCTGGGCCTATCAACTTAGTCTCACCAACATCAAACCAACCAATAGGTGATCTACACTTCCTCCCATACAAGGCCTCATACGGTGCCATCTGAATACTCGAATGGTAGCTGTTATTATAGGCGAACTCAATAAGTGGAAAATGATCATCCCAGCTACCCCTGAAATCAATAATACAGGCCTGTAACATATCTTGTAGTGTCTGAATGGTACGCTCGGCCTGTCCGTCAGTCTGAGGGTGAAATGCTGTGTTGAGACTCACTTGTGTCCCCAATCCCTCCTGGAAGGATCTCCAGAAGTTAGTTGTAAACTGGGCTCCTCTATCGGAGATAATAGCTGTGGGAACCCCGTGAAGTCTCACTGTCTCCTTGAGGTACAACCTGGCATAGTCCTCAGCTGAATATGTAATCCTGACTAGAATAAAATGGGCTGATTTTGTCAACCTATCAACGATGACCCATGTAGATTCATATTTTCACGGAGTGCGAGGTAAACTTGTGACGAAGTCCGTATTGATCACCTCCCATTTCCAGGTCAGAATGTCTATCTCCTGTAATAATCCCCCAGACTTCTTGTGCTCGATCTTAACCTGTTGACAATTCGGACACTGGGCAACAAACTCTGCTATATCCTTCTTCATGCCATCCCACCAATACAAGCATCTGAGGTCATAATACATCTTCGTTGACCCTGGATGTACAGAATAACGGGCTTAGTGTGCCTCCCCCATAACCTTTTGTCATAAGCCTACAACCGCAGGTACACATAATCTACCTTTGTATCGTAGCACCCCGTCAGGTGCAATCTCGAATAGGGTCTCTTCCTTTTGATGAGCTGCATCTCTATGATGTACAAGGATAGGGTCCTCATACTGGTGTCTCTTTATCTCTTCTATGATAGAGGACTCAGCAACTCCTCGAACAGAAACTCCGCCCTCATCTGAATCAGCCAAACGGAGTCCAAGATTAGCTAACTTGCAAATCTCATGAATTATCTCCTTCCGTTCTGGTTGTACATATGCCAAGCTACCCATAGATTTACGGTTGAGTGCATCTGCTACAACATTTGCTTTCCCTGGGTGGTATAGAATGTCAACATCATAGTCCTTCAGCTACTCTAACCACTGCCTCTGCCGCAAATTCAGCTCCTTCTGCTTAAAGATGTACTGGAGACTCTTATGATCTATATCAATGTCAACATGCACACCATATAAATAATGTCTCCATATTTTCAAAGCATGAATTACCGCTGCTAACTACAGATCATGAGTAGGATAATTTCTTTCATGCTTTCTGAGCTGTCGGGAGGCATAGGCTATAACTCTGTCGTGCTGCATCAACACGCAACCTAGCCCAACACCTGAGGCATCACAATAAATAACATAGCCATCTGGACCCTCAGGAAGTGTTAAAACTGGAGCAGTAGTCAACTTATCCTTCAATAATTAGAAGCTTCGCTCACAAGCATTGGTCCAGTGAAACTTGGCTGCCTTTTGTGTTAGCCTTGTTAAAGGCGCTGAAATTGAGGCAAATTTCTCTACGAACCTCTTGTAATACCCTGCTAACCCCAGAAAACTGCGTACTTCAGTAGGCGTCGTAGGTGTAGGCCATGTCTTCACCGCCTCAATCTTCTGTGTATCTACCCGAATGCCATCAGCTCCAATAATATGCCCCAAGAATGCTATTGAAGTCAACCAGAATTCACATTTAGAGAACTTAGCATACAACTTCTGGTGCTGAAGCACCCTAAGTACCGTCCTCAAATGATCTGCATGCTCCTCTTCTGATCGTGAATAGACCAGAATATCATCAATGAATACAATCACGAACAGGTCAAGGAATGGCTTGAACACTCGGTTCATCAAATCCATAAATACTGCTGGAGCATTGGTCAACCCAAAGGACATCACTCTAAACTCATAATGCCCGTATCGAGTCCTGAACCCAGTCTTGGGAATATCTGCCTCCTTTACCCGCACCTGGTGATAACCTGACCGCAAGTCTATCTTCGAGAAACACTTAGCACCGTGCAACTGGTCAAATAAATCATCAATCCTGGGGAGGGGATACCTGTTCTTTATTGTTACTTTATTCAGCTGCCTATAATCAATACACATCCGCAGCGACCCATCTTTCTTTCTTACAAATAATACCGGTGCTCCCCAAGGTGATGTACTGGGCCTGATGAAGCCCTTTTCTAATAAATCTCTCAGTTGCTCCTTCAATTCCTTCAGTTCTGCAGGTGCCATTCTGTAAGGAGGGATAGATATGGGTTGAGTGTCTTGCAATACGTCTATAGTGAACTCTATCTCACGCTCAGGAGGAAGGCCTGGAAGTTCATCTGGAAATACATCTGGAAACTCGCGAACTATTGGCACTGACTGAAGAGTCGGCGCATCTGCCTTCAGGTCATGCACCCGAACCAGATGATAAATATATCCCTTTCTGACCATCTTCTTAGCCTTGAGGTATGAAATAAACTTACCCCTCGGCGATGCTGTATTTCCCCTCCACTCTATAATTGGCTCTCCTGGGAACTGAAATCAGACCATCTTGCCTCTACAATCAACGTTAGCATAACAAGAAGCTAACCAATCCATACCCATAATAACATCAAACTCAGTCATATCTAGCTCTATCAGATCTGCCTTGGTGCAATGACTATATATAATCAGCGAACAATCTCTATATACTTTCCTTGCTATAACAGAATTTCCTACTGGTGTAGCTACCTCAAATGGTTCTATCGATTCAGGTTTTATCCCAATTCTACTAGCAACAAAAGGAGAAATATACGATAATGTGGAGCCTGGGTCTATCAATGCATACACATCTCGAGAGAAAATCGATAGTATATATATAACCACATTTGGTGACGCCTCCTGATCCTGTCTACTAGCCAAGGCATATATGCAGTTCGAAGGACCGCTAGAACTAGAAGCTCTGCCACGACCTCTACCACGGCCTGCTGGTACCTGAAAACCCTGCCCCACACGGCGCATAGCTACAGAAGAAGATGAACCAGCAATCGACCCAGTAGGCTGAGCTGCACCACCAGGACTACCCCCGAGTGGACACTTCCTCATAATATGGCCTTGACGGCCGCAAGTAAAGAAAGCACTTATAGCAAAACTACATTCCCCAAAATGGGGCCTACCACAACGAGAACACCGAGGCAAAGGTGGCCTCGACTGGCGTGAACCCCTGCTCATCTGTGAACCTGAGCCCCTGGAGCTCTGACCGGCTCCTGAATACCCTGTGCTATCAAACCTCCTATCTGTGAACTGTGGGGGTGCACTCCGGACTGGCTGAGAAGGATATCTATTATACTGCTGAGGTTGCCCGCCTCGAAACCCGCCAGGATAGCCAGCGGATCTGGCCCTTTTATGCTGGCCTCTATCATAATCTCTATCTGGCTAGCGTCCTCTGTGTCGATCCTCTACCCCCTGTTCATATGCCTGTACCCGAGCAATATCCATACCTGGCTGAGAAGCCATTACCATACAGCTATCAATCAAGTAACGATCCAGTCCCATCACATAACGATGCATCCTATCAGCCATATCAGCTACAATAGTAGGCGCATATCTGGCCAATGAATCAAACTCAAGACTATAATCCCGAACGCTCCAGCCATTCTGCCTCAGGTGTAAGAATCTATCAACTCTAACTCGCCGCATCTCTGGAGGCAGAAAGTGGCCAAGGAAGCCTCCACAAACTCATCCCATACTACTGGAGGAGCATCCTCGCCCCTAGACAACTCCCACGACTCATACCAATTGACAGCTACATCCCGCAGTCGATACGAAGCTAACTCAACAGACTCAGTCTCAGAAGCCTTCGTTATCCGCAACGTACGCTACAACTGCCGAATAAACTCCTACGGATCATCCTCGGGCTTCAACCTGAAAAGATCTGGAGGATTACAACTTAGGAACTCACGGGCCCTCAAACTGTCATATATATCCGTCTGGTCAACCCCTAGTACATGCCTGCGAGTTGTCCTGCCACTAATCTGGTGAGTAACTGAACTGCATCTCTCATGGCTCTATCCTCTGCCCCTGGCTGAGGAGCTGGAGGCTCAGGTGCTGGAACCTCAGGGACTGGCGGTGGAGCCGCCACCTGACCCGGAGCTGTCGCTACCCTAGGTTCCTCTGGAAGTGGCGGTGTAGCAGAACTCGCGGACTGGAGCATAATCTCAGTCATAGTCTGGGTACGGGCCCTAGTAGCTCTCCGAGTCTGGCTAGTATCCCCTGCTACCAATTTGCCCTTCTGGGCAGCTGTCGCTTTCTTCGGAGGCATAACTGTAAACATAACAATCTGTTAGAAAAGGATTATCCTGATAATACAGCTCTATCGCACGATCTAGGATAAGAAGAAAAGATGACATCCTAAATGTCCTGTAGCTTCCTGTTTAAAGATGTGGTGCACAACACACCGATAAACAAGACTCTACTAGACGCGGTCTGTAGACACTCCGAGGATGAACTTCTCTGATACCACTTTTGTCACGACCCAGCCCCGTAGGCCATGACTAGTGCCCGAGCTAGACACCTGTATGTACCTGTCAAACATAATCGGACTGATACTATAGGTCCTCAATCAATCACAACGTAATAACATACGCATATCATCATATCATCATATATATGTATATATACCGTACCCGGCCCTCTAGTGAGGGACTCGGTGAATAATGCAGTGAAACTGTGCACGATAACATACCCGGCCCGGGACTCGGTGAAAGACATATTGAGGCATGCACGAGCAGAGTAGTGAGAAACCATATGCAATTTAAAACATTATCAAGACTCAAACAAAATAAGAAGAAGGGATTAACACCTGAGTATCAATACTGACAATCATATCAAGTATCCCTCGAATATCATTATAGATCATATCAAAAGAGCCGTATGAACCATAGACATATGTCAATATAGTATGAAACAGCTTATCGAAGTCAAGGACATCAGTTATCGTAGAGTTTCTAGAGATAGGAACTTATATATATACCGACTGTTATCCAACGTATAGGAAACTGATGAGGGAGGCTCAATCACTTGAGAGTTTTAACATCAAGAAGTGAATAAGAATTATAAATCACATTCGTAACTTATGAATAGAGTTACCCCAAAGTTCATATCATTCATCACTTAGATCTAAGACATGCCAAAAGAAAGAAGGAATAGCTTCACATACCTGTTAGCGACTATTCGTGAATCCTTTCGCCTCGTCGCCCTTTTAGCCTATTTATATAAGAGTAACGTTATCGTTAGGTACTATATTTTATATTTCACAAATCTATACTCCATTTCTTATAGATCCTATATTTCAGCTTATATATTCCCGTTTAGAGTTTGTTTTTTTTTTTTATCTAAAGACTTAACGAAAATCGGGCAGCACTTCCCCTATATATTCGCCTAACCCGAATTTCCAATTGCCCTCTTGTTGACATAGAAATACCAACAACAACATATGGACACAATCATATCTTCAATTATTTCAATTCAACAAGAATAACAACATGTCCATATCAACACAACTTCAACCTTAACTTCCTAATTCTTTTCATTCCTTCACCATATAATCCATGACAATAACAACAACTATAATGCAACTTAAAATTAATTTACCACACCTAATTAGAACAGCCCCCTACACGGCTCAATCTACATTTCAACACCAACATCTACAACTTCTTATATTCATCACATATCTACCAATTTATACAAGTCTAAATTGTCTCCAAAATGTGTATAAAAAGAGATCAAATATTACCTTAATCAACTTGGCTTCTTAACCTTGCTAATCACTTGGATGCTACAACAATTTCACACTCCAAATTTATTTTTTCTTCAATCTCCTCCTCGGCTAGAAATCTCCCATGGCCGAGCCTTGTTTTTTTTTTTGTTCAAATTTTTTCGTTGTTCTTGATTTCTTTCTAATGAAATGTTACATATGAATCATTTCTTGATTTATATACCCTCTCCCTAGATGCCACACGTGTCCTCTTATGTGTCACCATGTCCCTTTTATTTTAATAATCGGGTGGGACCCACACGGGTAATTAAACCTAATTAATTTAATTAGTTTAGTTGATTACTAATTCCTACATAATTATCTAATCACAATTAATTTAATTCCTAATCTCCAATAATATTTTTACACTAAATGAAATTTATAAACAATTAGTTCTAATTTAGAAATTAAAGGTTGAGGGTTTCTATTCCGTGTCCGAGAAGGGTTCCGTCTTTAACTCGCGTTGATTCTTTCGCGAATAACTTGACGTATAAAAAATACGGGGTGTAACAGATGTGGGGTAAGATGTACCCTAATGAGCCGCTGCCAGTGGAGGATGATGATGACTCCGAGCAGTACTCCTTCGAGAGTGGCCCCCGAGAGGATGGCGGTCAGGCGGGTAAGGTGGTGTCGGTGGTGGCGACTCTGATGATGATGGCGCGACTAGCATGCGGACAGCCTAGATATTTCCCTCTCTTTTCATGCTTGGTTGCCCTGTAGGGTCTTTATTTCTGGACAATCTTTTGTTGGTTTGCCTCTTTATTTTCGGATAATTTTGTTTTGGTTTTTCGTTGGACTGGTTTATAGCTAATGTTTGGATAATTTGTTTTGGATGTTGAACTGTTTAGCTTCCTTGTTGTTGACAATGGTAGTGGGTTTCGTAGTAGTGACTTGGGTGCTTCTTGCTCTTGTCGAGCTTATTTCATACAACTTGTTGGTTGGTCATGCTGCTGTTTTTTTCTGATCTGTTGAGGATTAACAGGGAAATGGAGTGGGAATCGGTAAAGTGCAGGTCTCTGATTCCAGCAGTGCCACTTCGGCAGTCTCTCAGACCGCTGTGGCGGTACCGTCTTGGCGGCAAGGGAGTCGTAGGATCGGTCCCTTTGGGAGCTGGATCACTGCTTCAGCGGTTGTAATACCACTATGACGGTGGCGCCTCAGCGGTGGACAGCCTCTGGGGCGGTGTACATGGCAGTGGCATGCCCAATTCTCCTCGCATCCGAATTTTAACTCACCTCTTACAACACAACTAGATCTAACTCTGAAGTATAACTTTCTTTTTGCACGTAGATACCAATTGGAATTGTCTAGATACCAATTGATTTCACCGAGATACCAATTTGATTGGAGTAGCACGATTTGAAAGAAAGAAGGGAAATTTTCTTACATGCCCTATAGCCTCCCGTGGACGGGTACGGATGTCTACGTACCATTCCATAAGACTCTACTAGACATTGCTCTTGTGCCTAGTAGATCGGTAACCTAGGGTCCGATACCAACTTGTCACGACCCAATTTCGGCTCCTACAGGCACCTATCTTCCCACCTTGGTAGGCCAACCCTTTCATTTATTTAACGTTTCAATCACATGACAATCCATTTAAAAACATTTAATAATCAAGAAATACAACGAAATTTCATTTACAATTATTCAATAAGCACAAGTTCATATGCTACAACGACACAAATTTACAAACTAGATACGATTTCCCATGACCTAGTCTAGACTAGTACAAGAGCGACTATTGACTCAGATTTCCTTTACATTTTACGACGCATCCTCCATCTCGAATGAACTGGGAGGAGGCCTTCTAGATAGGCACCGTGAGCGCCTCTTCATAAAAACAAGTACCTGAAACAATCTACACCCCAAAAAAGGTGTAGCAAGTGCAATATCAGTACAAAACACGCGTACTGAGTAGGTATCATAGGCCAACAATGGTTAGTAATACATATTGGTAAGGAATTCATGAATAATGATGATAATCGCTAAACGAAATCACATATCCCAAAACACTAGATCACAACGTCAATATAACTTAAGTCACAACCATTATTCGATGAATTATAAGTTGGTCAACCCTTATACATGCCTTCATCATCTTTGCAATTCCAAAGTCGCTCGCGTATGTTTTAGGAGCGAGCTCATTGTTATGACACATTTTTATCCTACCTCGTTTAAACAATTTACTATCAATTTTAGGTTAAATTCACAGAGCACAAGTCAACAATATAGTTCACAATCATAGAGTCCAAATGTTTGTCATTGCCTATGTATAGCATCTAAACCCAAATAGGATAGCCTGAATATATATTCAATCCAATCCAATCATCACAACAGAATCATCACTATCAAATCATCACATAACTCAATCAGTCATAATGCAATGCAGAGCAATAAATGGTATGAATGCGATGTCATGCCATGCAAATGAGGTGTACACATGTACTCTGGACAAAAATATCGACGTCTTGGTAGCACAACCCAGTGTGACTCGCGAAGTCGAAGTGCCACCCATCCTAGATCTTAGCCCAATAGATAGACGGGACCCTAGCTAATTGCTCATAGGGGGAATCTCACCGGCATCACCCTAGGGGACCCGCAGAGCCCATGCACTAACAACGATTCCGGGATAACATCGAAATCGACCATGCAACAACGATGCCCGAATATAACTATCGGACACCAGCCTCCTCGTAGTCACTCAAAAAATTCTGTCAAATATCAGTTTCACAAATCAACGATTCCGGAATTGAACCTCAGACATCGGCCTTCTCACAATCACTCCACTAAAAGAGTTTATCGAATATCAGTTTCATATAAACAATGACTCTGGAATGGATCTTTGGACATTGGCCTTTACACAATCATCCAAGTAAAAGAGTTTATCAAATATCAGTTTCGCTCAATCAATGATACCGGATCATCATCGGATATCGGTCGTGCATGAATATGAAAGAATGCGTGCAATGCATATGTCAACAATCAACAATCAAGTTTAATATCACAAGTACCATAACAAGGTACGCTAACAACGCATCACATCACAATGCCAACAGTAGGCATGCCAACATATATCTATAACACAAGTACCAACGGTGGGTACGCCATTATATATTGAGCAAAAACACCAACAAAAGTATCTACCAACTACGCCTGACATCAAACCAACACAGTTAAACAACCAAGTACACATAACGGATGGCTAGTCCCAACACTGTCACACCCTGATCTTTCTAGGGTGTGATGGGAACCCGACCCCATATTCGGAGCCGAGCGAACCCGCTGACTCTTATTACATACATAATCTTTTGGACTCCTTGAATTACACAAAAGTGAAATACATACAAAGGCTCCCAGAACATCTCTTTTTTTTCCGTCATTCTCAAGTCAAGTAACATCTGTAATCATATGGAATTTATAACATAAGGCAAAAGGACACATCGGCTGACGGAGCCGCTCACAAGACTGACATTCTATACCCACAACTCTGTCTGCAAAGTCTCTAACTTCAACCAAGACATCATAGCATAGCACTCTGACTCGGCAACACTCCAGAGCCAAAGGGAGCTTGCCAACTTCGCTGGAACATCTTCTATAATAGCTTCTACTCATCTGGGTGTACCTGCGTGGCATGAAATGCAGCGTCCACAAGAAGGGACGTCAGTACGAGGAATGTACTGAGTATGTAAGGCATGAATAGTAACATAGTAAGGGACGTAATTATAAATAATGACAGCATGGAAATATAGAGCATATCATGAGGTAAAAGGGGTAACCTGTACATCTGAGTGCCTTTTAGGCGGGTACCATGCATGCTTAGTGTTGCGGAACGTGCAGCCCGATCCATATATACATATACTATATTATATTGCTGCGGAACGTGCAGCCCGATCCATATACATATATTGCTGCGGAACGTGCAGCCCGATCCATTTATCCATATCCCGCGTCCGGGAATCCCGCGTCCGGGACGATATCATATTATACCAACTGATCAGGTGGCTACGCGTATATAACGCTCTCACCTTTCCCCTTACCCCATATACATATACATATATCATGTAAGCAGCATGCAAGAGAGCCCAAAGAATGTTATGTCTCTATCGGAGTGACGTAAGGTCGGTAACCTCCGAATACATTGTGGAAGACTCGATGGACAAGTATACTTACCGACATCTAAAGGCTCAGAAACAAGTTTCGGGGCAATCCGACTTCGAATAAGAAAGTTATGAGCGTTTGAAGTACAGAACCTTTTACGAACATTTCAGAAGCCATTTTTGGAAAATCATTCTTATCATAGTCATCATAGAAATATTCTCATCCTTGACATCATCATTGTCATCGTGAAACATGTCCATCGTTATTGTCATAAGAGCTTACAAAATCATAAACCTCTGTTTGGGTAGAATACGGACACTTTGGAAAAACATTTACGAGTTATCGGGAAGAGAATCATGCCTTGGAATCATAAACAGCTAACTTTTGAAAACAAGGAAAATATGGAAGAAATTATGAAATCATAACATCGGAATCATGCCTTGAAAGAAAGGGATGAGCCTTAACATACATGCTCCACGTCCTATTAGCTACGCTTAATTGTCTAAGCTCGTTATCGCTAGTCTACATTCAAGAAGATTTACATATTCATTAGATTCATCGTCACACACACTTGCCTTAGTCTTTCAAATAAATTCACTTATGATCTGCCGAAATTTCGGCAGCATCTCCCCTGTAAATACACCATCCCCGAGAATCTAACTCGGCCAAATCATCAATCAACAATCCGAGAATTAAACTCGGCCAAACTATCAACAACAATACCAACAATCATACCAACAACATCAACAATCGATTCGAGACGCATTCTAACATTAACAACTTTGTCATACAATTCAACGACATTTCATTTATATTTAATTCAATTCACATAACATTCAAAACGACCCAATCAACATACTACTTCACCCGAAACCTTCCAAACTCAACGAGAACAATAACAACCTATTTCCTTCTTTCAAATTCAACCACAACAACCCAACTTACAATCTTCCAACACATGTCTCACTTCCAAATTCATGAATTATATTTACAACCTACACATTAGCAATATCATTCCTACAAATATAAGAAACCATACTAATGTCACATTAACTTCTTCCATAATCCACAAACAATCACAACTTCATTTCCAACCATTAAATCCTCATTTTACATCATAGAATCTACCATAACAACAATCAAACTACTCGGCCACAATCCATATACACATATTTCATGAATTTCATCCATTTCTACATACTATAACATGCACAATCACCCCTAACATATGTGAAAGAAGATTGAATACATACCTTCTTCACTTAACTCCTTCATTCGGCTAGGCTTATGAATTGCCCAAATGAATGCTTTGCTTGTTCCAACAACTACTCCATGTTAATAAGGGAAAATGTGGACATATACCTATATGCCACATGGCCAACATGGCCCCTTCAAGGACCTTCTTGAATATTTTGTGAAATTCCCATTTTTCCCCTAGGCTTCCATAATTTTTACCATGAACCACTTTGCGAATTTCCCTTTTTACCCTTAGTCTTTCTCAATATTTCCATACCAATAATATTCATAAACAACTTGTGTATTAAACAAGATAAAAATATAGCCTTGCCCTCAACTTCTCACAATTATCTTAAATTATCCGAACGTACAAAATACGGGCTATAACAAACACACATCAAGTCAATCATTTGACCTACGATACGACCATTTTCCTAATTCCACATATTTGCTTAAGATAAGAACCTTATCCTACACACGAGTCATTTGTCACCATTTAACTAGGAAATAATTCACTACCATGATACATTTTATATTTTATCTAGCGTTTAGATTCACTACAAATACTTTCATCGATAGGCATAATTAGATTTTGTCCGCTACTTTCAAGTCATATAAATCCACCGATAAACAATAAGGCCACATCAAAACCTACGGAGTCTACAGGCCACAAGCCCGAGCAACAAGTCACACATGACAATACCATCATAAAGTTCCATCCCTGATCTCTAATCTCCTATACATGCATTCTCCGTTTCTTCTACACACAATACAAAAAACTAACCGGAGTCTACCAAAAGGAAAACCGTAACCTACCCATGGCAAAACGGGTGCCACGAACATCCATTGATTCCTTCAAACTAATTGCTACATCGTAATCCGTGGGATATAATTTGGAGACAATCATGTTACCCAAGATTAAATATTTCCACATGAACCCTTCATAAGAGGTTTGGACTAATGGTTTGGGGGTCTTAACCCACCTCTAATTTTCTTCTATATCTACGTTAAGAGGTTTTCCCATTTTCAAACTTATATTTGGGAAGAACCCATTTCCAAGATCCATACAAGTATCTATTTTTAAAGGAAATAAGTGTAAAGGTCTAGGTTATTAGCTTATTTCTTTGGTGAAGAACATGAGAGGTGGCTTAGAAGGAATTTAGGGAGAAAATGTTACTACCTCATCACTCTTCCAATTCTAGATGACTTGAAACCCACTTGATTATTCTCTAGGTGAGTATATTTAGGAGTAATTTCTTAGGTGGAAGGAGGGTTGGAGGGTGTTAGAAGGACTTATTTGGACTAAAAATCTCATTTTTGAGTTTTCCCACCAAGCTGGGCGGCTGAAATCTAGGGTTATGAAAAATGGGACAATTCCCGAAATGAACCTTTAAATAGGAAAATTCACTTTGCGAAACTGTATCGGCGGTAAGTTCGTCGCTACAGCGGTTCCGCCAGGGTGCTAAACATGCCGCTATGGCGGTTGCCAGTCATAGGCGGTTAGTATACCGCCATAGCGTCACCACTGTAGCCTCTAAGCGACCGCTGTGGCGGTATGGATCTATGTTTTTGCTCACGCTTATATTGCTTACGTGATACGCACGACGATCTTGGCTTGGCTCAAATGGTTTTCCAGGATGTGAATAGGTGGAGACACTATTAAGGGCCATATTGTCGTCTTCCTTCAAATTTCACAGTAATGACAAAACGGGTCATTACAAATTGACTAGAAACCCATGAATTGAGGATAGTATGTTCTTTGGGACTAAGATATTGATGAAATTACAATAAGTGATAGTTCGCCCATTTGTAAAGGGTAGAAGTAATTGGGTTTTTCTTCCCCAATTGTTGTTGTTGTTTGAGTAGATGATTCAATACTCACTTAGCATTACATTGCTAGACTTTGAACGTTTCGAAGCTTTACAGAAAGGAAAAGCTATTGCGGAGTAGCTTGTGTTGTTCCAGTTCTGCATCTGAGGTAGGTTACGATTTACTTGAGTTAGACTTTGGTTAGTTGATTGTATATGTAGTAAAGTTGATAGGATAAAGTATGATTTGGTTGGTATGAATTCTAATTATGTGGGCTTGTTGCCATTTCTTCATATATCGGAACTTGAGATTAAATTGTTGTGTTTTGAGAAGGGAGGAATCAATATATACTCTTCTTGTTGGTTGAGATGGTTGCATATTCATCCTGTGTTGAGTTGATTTATCTGGGTCTTGTTATGACTTGTGGTGTGGTGCCTTGTATTCATTGGCATTAATATTATTGACTCATCATGTTCCATATTGGCTGTTGGAATGGAAATACGTTGAGACTTATATTGTGATCAGATACAGAGATACATATATATAAAGGCACATTTGACAGGGGGTGAGAATGCGGCCTAGTTATGGGCTTGTGATCCGAGGTCAGTTTCGGAACGAGTGGTACATGGACACCATGGGTCTCCTGCAGGTCATGAATATTGGGCAAACGATACCATTAGCATGTGTGTACGGATGTGATACTATTATTATTGTTTTGCATTATATCAGGCTTGTATTATTCCTATTGATGGTTGGACTTATCCTATTTCTGTGTTGGCTGATTTCTGTTGTTGACATTATTGGGTTATGTGTTGTTGTGCCTATCTGCCTATCTTATTAATTTTATGAACGTATGCATGATACTAATCTTAGTCGGCCTATGATATCTACCGTTACATGGTGTTTGTACTGATACTACATTGTTGTACTTTTTATTTGAGTGAAGATTGTGCGCTAGAGACTTCATCCAGACCTCATATTTATCTTGAGGCCAATTCCTGATCAGATCCGAGGGTGAGCTCCTATCCATGTCATGCCGCCTGAAGATCTTTCTTATTTTGATGTATACTTTCATTCCAGACATTATTTACATTTATAGACAGTTATGTTTTAGAGTCCTTGTAAGATGACTTTCTAATCTTTGGGATTGTAATAGTTAGAGTTCCGCGGTTTATTTATTTATGGCATTATTAAACAAATTTGTGATTTAATTCTGGTTATTGATTTATGATTGTTTAAATAATTAAGTAATTGGTTAAGGGGATGGTTCGCCCACTAGGGGAATTAGTGTGGGTTCCCCTCACGGCTATTTGGGTCATGACAAAATCCTTTAGAACTTAATTAAAATCTCGAATAGGTAAACGATTCTAAGCTCGTTAGAATGGTAGAAAGGCCCATTTTTAAATGAGACCTAATCTAACTTTCTCAAAAACCGATTTCTTAAAAAAAAAAAGTGATCTTAAACAGATTTCCCTAAATTGCTTGAAGTCTTAACAAATTCTTTCAACATAACCACATTTTTCTAGTAAATATGATTGCTATTGATTTTTCATTTAAGGCATCCGAAAATGGTTAACCTTGTAAAAATAAAATGGGCTGAAATGGTTGAAAAATAATTTTGAAGAAAAAACCCGTTATTGCGGAAGACAAGTTTTGGGCCTAAGCCCGTTTGAATTTCAGATTCTCAAAGGTAAACAAATCAGTCTTTCAAACAAGAGTTTTTACACTAAATTCTTATGGTTTGAAGAAATGGAAAAATTAAGTATAGTCTTGCCTAACTTACAAAATATCATGATTTGAATAAACAAACAAGATATATTAAATTTTTTTCTTGAACAAACTTTAAAAGAATAAGTGAACTTTATTACTTTGGATCAAATTTAAGTAGAACTCTACCCAAAAGACAATCTTTGGTGTGTTTTGATCCAGAAAAGTGATATAAATTACTTAAACTCGTTTAGAAAAGTTCAACTCATTTTTATGAAAAAAAATCAACAACAATCACTATTTTCTTCCAAAATATGCCATGGACGAATAAAGTAAAGTGAAGACTCTACTAAATTTTTCCATCTTATACATATCTTATTAAACATATTTTAAGCAAATATATACTTTTTAACCATAAAATTTAAACCCGCAGGTCAACCGCATTCTGTGGATACCTTTCAAAGTGCCTAACACCTTCCTCGGGGAATCACTAGAATCCTTACCCAAACTTTGGTACTTTTTAAAAAGGTTTTCATAAAACAACCTTAAAATAAATAGTTTTCCTAATTCACATAATTAATTAGGTGGTGACGTTGTTAAACCAACATAGAGCCAAGTTATGATAGTAACTTTTATCCCCACTGTTGACACCTAATTTTTTACCTCCCGCAATTTATTTTTATTACTCAAAGTCCTTGGATAACAAATAAAATAATTTTGGACATTCACCTTGAAGCTTTGGAGGCACTACTTGTATGGTGTCCATTGTGAGGTTTTTACCGATCACTGTAGCCTTCAGCATATGATTACCTAGAGAGATCTTAATTCCAGGCAGCGCCAATGGATGAAGCTCCTAAAGGACTATGACATCTCTATTCTATTTCATCCTGAAAAAGCCAATGTGGTGGCTGATGCCTTGAGTCGCAAGGCAGTGAGTATGGGGAGTTTAGCTCGATTGATTGTTTCTGAGTGTCCGTTGGCCATGGAGGTTCAGACTCCGGCCAACAGTTTCGTCCCTCTTGATATTTCAGCCTTGGGCAGGATTTTAGCCTGTATAGAGGTGAGGTCATCTTTATTAGATCGGATCAGGGCTCATCAGTTTGAGGATGTTAAGTTGAGTAAGATCCGAGGTAAGGTTTCGAGAGGTGAGGCCAAGGAGGCTGTGATTGATTCTGAGGGCATTCTGTGGATTAGAGGACGCGTATGTGTTCCTCGTGTTGGTGATTTGATTCAGTTGATCTTATCTGAGGCTCATAGCCCTCGATATTCCATTCATCCGGGGGCAACTAAGATGTACCGAGCCCTCGATATTCCATTCATCAGGGGGAAACTAAGATGTACTGAGACTTGAGACAACACTATTGGTGGCGTCGAATGAAGAGAGATATAGTTGATTTTATGGCTAAGTGTGGAAATTGTCAGCCGGTAAAATGTGAGCACCAGCAGACCTGTGGGGTGCTTCAAAGGATGCCCATTCTAGAGTGGAAATGGGAGGGGATTACCATGGATTTTGTCACGGGTCTTCCAAAGACCCTTGGCAAGTTTGACTCTATTTGGGTGATAGTGGATCGGTTGACTAAGTCCGCTGATTTTGTTCCAGTTCAGGTTTACTATACCGCGGAGAAGTTAGCTAAGATGTATATTCTAGATATTGTGAGATTACATAGGGTTCCTATTTCTGTTGTATCTGATCGGGGTACTATCTTCATCTCCCAATTTTGGAGGGCATTTCACGAGGAGTTGGGTACCCGATTGGATCTTAGTATAGCCTTCCATCCCCAGACCGATGGCTAGTTCGAGCGGACCATTCAGGTGCTCGAGGACATGTTGAGAGCATGTGTTATTAACTTCGGTGGTCATTAGGATCAGCACTTTCCCTTGGTAGAGTTTGCGTACAATAACAGTTATCATTCGAGTATTGGTGTGGCGCCTTTTGAGGCCTTATATAGTAGGAGATGTAGATCTCCAATTGATTGGTTTGATGGGTTCGAGGCTCGACCTTGGAGAACGAATCTATTGAGAGAGTCCCTTCTTGATAGAGTGAGAGTTATTCAGGCCAAGCTTGTGGCAGCTCAGAGTCGGCAAAAGATGTATGCGGACCGGAAGGTCCGGGATTTGAAGTTTGCTATTGGTGACCAGGTTCTATTGAAGGTTTCACTCATGAAGGGTGTTATGAGGTTTGGTAAGAGGGGCAAGTTGAGCCCCAGGTACATTGGTCCATTTGAGATTGTGGATTGTATCAGTGATGTAGCTTATTGTTGCACCTTGGAAATTTCATGTCGTCGTGTAGTGAGTGAACCACTACGATCTTAAGGATAACAGGAAGTTCTTAAGACTATAAGACAGAAAATTAGTGGTCTTAGAATGCGTACGTTAAAGATCCTGAAGTTATATGAATTGGTGGAATAAGGATTGATAAGGATAAGTGGAGTATAAGTGAGGTTTAGGAAAGATTCCGTAAATTATTGTGTTAAGGATTGTTTGGTAAGGTCTTGAGGACGAGTTATAGGGATGTTTAGATCATTAATGAAGTATTAAACAAGTGTTAAGAAAGTTGTACAAGGATTGGAGATCAAATGAAACGACTAGAACAACTTCGGAAAAACTGTGAGTTACACGACCATGTTATACAGCCCGTGGAATGTTATACAGACCGTATATTAGTCCGTATAACCTAACAGCAATGAAGTGTTCCATGGTGGTGAACCACGACCACTTGTACGGACCGTGCAATGTTCCACGGACCGTACAAGTGTCCCTGGAAGTCCCGACGGACTGAATAAGTTCACTTATATAAATGTGATCCCACTTCATTAATTTCATTTCCCAGACACTTCTTCATCTCTTTCAAGACCTCTACAAATTTCCACATACTTCATCTACAAGAATACAAAGGAAAACAAAGATCAATGTTAAGAATTCAAGTGGGTCAAGTGCATAAAGCTTATTAGGGTCAATCTAAGTCAAGAATTCTCTTGGGAGTAAAGTTAGGGTTTTGGTGCAAGAAGTGAAGTTCCACTCAAGGGTTGTTCATTTATCATCTAAGGTGAGTTTTATGATCATTATTGGTTTTTAAGGTGTTGAAAGTTAGGAACACATGGATTGTTGAAAGATATAGAAAGTGGGTCATAAATGTGGGAATAGTGACATTGTTGGGTGAAGGTTTGGATTGAATTATAGATATTGGTATGTTGTGATTATAAATATATTGTGAATGACACTTACACCATGGAATAAGTATTATATATGAGAAAACGCAATAGCGAACTATAATCACAATTATGGAGAAATTGAAGAGGAATTGTGAAATGCAGATAATGTAGATGAATGATGATTGTGGTCTATTATATTGTGAATGTTGTTATGAATGTTTGAGAGTTGATATAGAATATGGGAAAAGTTGTATAAACAAAAGAAATGCTGCCCAATTTTCTTTAGCTTTAGTAAGCACGTTTAAGTAATCGATTAGCTAATGTTCATGCGACTTCTCTTGAAGGTAGAAACGTGGGCCTCGAAGGAGAACAAGCAAGCAATAGATTAGTTAAACGAAAAAGGTATGTGAGGCTAGTCCTTTCTTTCTATGGCATGAATCCGATGGCATGATTCTTCTTTCTTCACCATGAATCTTTTACATTTCGAAAAAACTAATAGCCTATGTCCATGAATAGCCATATGAGATGAGAGATATATTATGAGTTCAATAATGATGATGATGATGAGTTAAGTATAAAGATTCTAGAGTTCATGATATGATGTTCCTATAACGTTAATAATGTCATATATTGTATACACTCACCTTATCTATTATTTCCTTCAAGGTGAGGCAGAGTACCATAAAGTGAATGATGTCGTATATTGTATACACTCACCTTATATATTATTTCCTTCAAGGTGAGGCAGAATAGCATTAAGTTAATGATGTCAGTTATTGTATACACTCACCTTATATACTATTTCTTTCAAGGTGAGGCAGAATACTTATAAATGTTCCATAATGGAATCGGGGGTTCACGATCTTAGGTCACCTCGATAAAGTATAGCTATCTTTGAGTTATTATACATGCATTATGATGAGTATATGTTGATGATATTACACCGTGCCTATATGGACGGGCAGACACACCACTGCAGTGGGCAGCTTATACCCCGGACGCGGGAGGCCTGGACGCAGGTTAATTATTATCACACCGTACCTATTTAGACGGGCAGCTTATACTTATACATTTATGCATATATGACATGACGACGATTATGATGTAAGCCAGCATGCATTGTTTCTTTATGATGGACAGTCAGTTGCAGTTGCTCTTTATTTGATGCTTCCTTTATCTCCTTGACATGTTATTATTACTTATGCCTCTCATACTCAGTACAATGCTCGTACTGACGTCCGTTTTCATTGGATGCTGTGTTCATGCCCACATGTAGACAGGGAGGTGATCTTGATCCAGACCCATAGGAGCTAGTAGCTGATTTGAGAGCACTCCATTGTTCTGAAGGTGCCTTTGATTATTCTTTTGTGTACATATGCATATTTTGGGCACGACGGGGTCTTGTCCCTTCCCTATATCTAGCACTGTAATGGAGGCTCGTAGATACGCAGTTGTGGGTTATATGGTCTCACGAGGTTACTACTGTACATATATTTTATCATTTTAATAGCCGAAAGGCTTACGTCTATAAAATTATCTATGTTCTCAAATGAAAAATGATTTTTCTTATGATATGAGTATGATGAAGAGTAGAACAATTGGTGCTCGGTGGTGAGCCACAGGTACCCATCACGGCCCCTAGGCGTGTCGTGACAAAAGTGGTATCAGAGCAGTTCAGTCCTAGGAAGTGTCTACGAGCCGTGTCTAGTAGAGTCTTATTTATGGTGTGTTGCGCGCCATGCTAATAAATAAGAGGCTACAGGGGATTTAGGGAAAAAATGGCCATCTTTCATCTTAAGAGATCGTGCAATAGAGATCTATTATAAGAGTATTCCCTCCATAATTGTGCGCTATAATTTCAGCAAAGCTGATGAAAGAAAAAGCTACGGTAGCCCAGAAGGGCAAGATGGTGGTTGAAGAAGGGCTTGAACGAGATCCATTTATAGATATGGAGGAGGGCGAACCCCAGAACAAGGCCCCACATCGGTTTTTCCATACCTCGCCCACTTTCGAGGATCATAGGGGAGCCTCAACTTTAGCTCCAGCACCCCCGTTCCTCCACCAGATGCCTCGGGCCAAGAGATGAGATAGGCTATTCTTCTACTGACTCAATTGGTAGCCGCTCAAGCTCAGTGGCAAGATATGGGCCATGATAACAGGGGCTGGAGAAAGAGAGTTAGTTCTTCAGGGTTTGATCATGAGTGTAGGGGTGCTCCGAGGCAACAATTCTCTAGGCACTCAGTTCGTTCAACAAGTGGTGCTCCTCCGCAGTTTCCTAGACCCAGATTTGATGGATCTACCTATTCTAGGTCACCCCAGAGTCTCAGAGTTTCCAGTTCCCGTATTCGGAGTGGTTCTAGTCAGACGAGGTCACCGGTACCATGATGTAATTAGTGTCGCATGTTGCATTGGGGACCGTGTCGCTTGGGCTCGGATGTTTTTTATACCTGTGCTCGTCCAGGCCATCTCATGCGCGACTGCCCATGGAGGCGTGGTAAAGGTAAGGTTCGGGCTACAGGAGTGATAGCTGGCTCTTCGTCGTCGGTACACCTTCCAAGGCCAAGGCCACAGATGTTAGTAGGTGGTGATAGATACCAAAGAGGAACGCCCAGTCCAAGTGGATGCCAGCATCATATCCATGTGTTAGCTTAGCGATAGGATCCTGAGTCTTCCCCTGATATTGTTCCAGGTATATTGTTAGTATCCTCTTATGATATGTATGCGTCGATTGATTCGGATCTTATGCTGTTATGTATCACCCCCGTTGTGATGGTTGTGTTAAGGTGAAAAATATGAGCCAATCCGACAATTTGAGATGACTATATTTGTTAGTAACCTAGTGATAGCCAGAATCGTGATTTATGAGTAAGTTTATTGACAGTGAGTGACTATAAATAATATGTGTATGTATATAGCTATTGGAAATCTAGACCGAGTGTACAGGCACAACTTATGAGACAAGCCCTATTATTTATATCCTTTAATGTTAAGTGATCTTGTGTTGTTCAGTTACGTATTATGTGCGTTCCGGTATATGTCCTATTGAGACATCAGACGTGTTTTCTGGGCTATGTGCAGGTTTGGGATTGTTATGCTTACAAGAGAAACTCTGCCGAAATTTTCCTAGAATCTAAAGGAAATAAGATATAAGCTTATGACATGTTCTAACGAGAAGAGATGTTGTGCAACAAGGTAATGGCAGGACGAGATTAAGTTAGGAGTATCATTAACAACTATACGAGATGAGTCAAATACTATTGAATTGATAGTAACAGTAGTTATAAGAGCGACATTGATACGGTAAAGAGAAATGCTTGGTAGTACTAAAACATGCCATGGAAGAGAAAGGGTAACCCTAATAGAGTTTGATACCGAAGTATTGATTGGGCGGATAAGTGCGAGTAAGATATGATAAGTTTACTAGCAAATAAAGTAAAAGTACCCGGAGACAAAGGTACGAATATGAAGGGTTATAATGAATGAGAATACGTTGGTAAAACAATTTATATGGTAAGCGTAATAGAACTGATTAGAAAGAGTAACAGGTTGAGTATGCTTACTTCGCAAGATTTATTCTATCTTACGAGCAGGCTTGCGAACGAGGTAAAGAAGTGGCACTCTATAGCGTTGATTATGATCAAGGTATAATGAGAGCATAACAAGAATTGTAATACAAAGTATAGTGAGGAAACGACTAAGGATGTGACATGTTCTATATGAATAAAGAGTGAATGCAAGAGTGAAACCAGCAAACGAGCCATGGGGCAGTAGATGAGAAAGCTTAAAAGACCTTGTTAGGGGAAAGTCCAGCATAGGGATTCCTCAATGACAGAAATGATAGCCAGCTAAAAGGGGGAAGTCAACTTGAAAAAAAATCAGAGAAAAGTGATATGGCAAAGTAGCAGTAGTTTTTGATTGGTATAATCAAGAGTATGAGTGATATCTTTAGCTGGATGTAAAAGACCAAGACTACAAAAATATGAATAACGAAATAGGACGATTATTAGGAAGAGGATCAACACAATAAGGGTGAGAGGGGATGATCAGAATGAACAAAATAAGTTTTGGTAGCAAAGAATGGATTGTACAAAGGTAGTATATTCTAAAGGACAAAGCGGTACTAAGTTGAGAATATGGTCCCTCGTGCGAAGAATAATGGGATTGATTATAAAGCGGAAGGAAATAAGATAAATCGAGGAGGAAGGAATGTAAAGGAGTAAGAATGAGAATATAGAGAAAGGGAAATATACGAAGTACGCGCACTCAATAGGTAGTCGTGTTACGATTAAAGAAAAATACATCTGCTATGAATATCCTATACCAAGTTATAACGAGTAAAGTATATGAAGTGATGAGCTGAAAAGAGAAAGATGATCATGAGTTATGAGTTTACCGTACGACGATAAAGCGATAGAGTAAAGATATCGTCGACGACAAATATAATACGAGTACGATTGGTTTTGAAATCAATGTTGAGGGCAACACAAGAGTAAAAGAGTATGAGGCATGAGGGGTATTAGTGGCGCATAAGACTTAGGCCCTGGAAAACAAAGATGACGTTACAAGCGAACCTTGAATAAGATGTAGTATAGTGAGGGGTATATGAAATCAATATTTGGAAGTGAGGCAATGGATTTGAGAATGGTACAAATAAAACCCTTAAAGGGGGGAAGAGGATAAAGAGGATACAAGTGTGGAGATTGAAACGATGGACCCTAAGATGTGACAAATATAGACTTTAAAACAAAGACGGAGAGTTATGCAGAAATGAGTGTAATGACTAGTAAATAAACGAACACGAATTGAACAGGCATCTAAAACTGTAATGGATATCAATCCCGAAGACCTTGAACAAACGTGACATTGAGAGAAAATAACTCAAGGGGTAGTGCAGGGATTGGTATTAATGATCCCACAGTTTCATCCCTGAATATAGAAGTGAAGGAGCGTCAGTATGAAGATCCTCATTTGTGCCATTACAGAGACATATCTCATGGAAAAGAGAAGTCCCCATTTAAATTTTCTATGGATGGAATTCTTAGATACTGAGGCAGGCTGTGTGTTCCGAATGTTGTAGAACTACGTCGTAGAATTCTAGAAGAAGCCCATTATTCTCGGTATTCTATTCACCCAGGAGCGTAGAATTCTAGAAGAAGCCCATTATTCTCGGTATTCTATTCATCCAGGAGCAACAAAGATGTATCATGATCTCAAGTTGATATATTGGTGGGATGGCATGAAGAGGGACATAGCAGAATTTGTAGCTCAGTGTCCAAATTGCCAACAAGTGAAGATCAAACATCAGAAACAACGAGGATTATTACAAGCAATGGAAATCCCTACTTGGAAATGGGAAGCTATCAACATGGATTTCATTGTGGGACTACCTCGTTCTCGAGGCAAGTATGATTTTATTTGGGTGATTATGGGCAGATTAACAAAAGCCGCTCATTTTCTTCCAGTCAGAACCACATACTCAGCGGAAGACTATGCAAGGATGTATCTCAAGGAAATTGTGCGACTCCATGGTATTCCAATATCTATTATTACAGATAGAGGAGCGCAATTTACAGCCAAGTTCTGTAAATCCTTCCAAGAAGGTCTAGGTACCCAAGTAAAGCTTAGCACGACATTTCATCCGCAGACCGATGGATAAGCCGAACGTACTATTCAGACCTTGGAAGATATGCTACGGGCATGCATATTAGATTTCGGTGGTAGTTGGGATGATCACCCACCCCTTATTGAGTTCGCATATAACAATAGCTACAATTCCAGTATCCGAATAGCTCCGTACGAAGCTTTATATGGAAGGAAGTGCAGATCCCCAATTGGATGGTTTGAAACAGGAGAAGTATAGTTGATAGGCCCTGAATTGATTCAACAAGCGGTAGAAAAGTTAAGGTGATACGAGATCGATTGTTGACAGCCCAAAGTCGCCAAAAATCATATGCGAACAACCGCCGGTGAGACTTGGAATTTCAGGTTGCTGATTGGGTATTTTTAAAGGTGTCACCAATGAAAGGAGTGATGAGATTTGGCAAGAAAGGGAAGTTAAGTCCACAATACATTGGACCTTATAAAATTATCCGCAAGGTGGGTCATGTAGCCTACGAATTGGATTTGCCTTCAGAACTTGAATCAGTTCATCCAGTCTTTCATGTCTCAATGCTCCGCAAGTGTGTTGGGGATCCTACGAGGATTGTTCCGATTGATGATGTCCAAGTGACAGAAAAGCTAGCATATGAAGAAGTGCCTATTGCCATCTTAGACAGGCTAGTACGAAGACTTCGAAATAAGGAAGTAGCTTCAGTCAAAGTCTTGTAGTGAAATAACAACCGAGAAGAAATGACTTGGGAAGCAGAAAAGAAAATGAAATCCACATACCCGCACTTATTTCATCCTCCAGAAGAGATCCACGACGAAACACCAAGATCATGAGGTATGTACGCTTTCTTTTCATGCATATGGGTCGTGTGTGACCAATTTGTATTACTATTGTGTTGTGGCCCTGTGAACCAATGATATTATGGGTTGTTGTGACAGGAGGGTAGTGTCATATTACAGGGGAAACTCTGGCGAAATTTTCGTAGAATTCCAGAGTGCTTAACATTCGAGGGCGAATGTTCCAAAAGGGGGGGAAGAGTGTTACACCTTGGAAATTTCATGTCATCGTGTAGTGAGTGAACCACTGCGAGCGTAAGGATAACAGGAAGTTTTTAAGTCTATAAGACGGAAAATTAGTGGTCTTAGAATGCGTATGTTAAAGATCTTGAAGTTATATGAATTGGTGGAATAAGGATTGATAAGGATAAGTGGAGTATAAGTGAGGTTTAGGGAAAGATTCTGTAAATTATTGTGTTAAGGATTGTTTGGTAAGGTCTTGAGGACGAGTTATAGGGATGTTTAGATCATTAATGAAGTATTAAACAAGTGTTAAGAAGGTTGTATAAGGATTGGAGATCAAATGAAACGACGAGAACAACTTCGGAAAAACTGTGAGTTACACGACCATGTTATACGGCCCGTGTAATGTTATACGGACCGTATATTGGTCCGTACAACCCAACAGCAATGAAGTGTTCCATGGTGGTGAACCACGACCACTTGTACGGACTGTGCAATGTTCCACGGACCGTACAAGTGTCCGTGGAAGTCCCGACGGGCTGAATAAGTTCACTTATATAAATGTGATCCCACTTCATTAATTTCATTTCCCACACACTTCTTCATCCCTCTCAAGACCTGTAGAAGGTTCCACATACTTCATCTACAAGAATACAAAGGAAAACAAAGATCAATGTCAAGAGTTCAAGTGGGTCAAGTGCATAAAGCTTACTAGGGTCCATCTAAGTCAAGAATTCTCTTGGGAGTGAAGTTAGGGTTTTGGTGCAAGAAGAGAAGTTCCACTCAAGTGTTGTTCATCCATCATCTAAGGTGAGTTTTATGATCATTATTGGTTGTTTAAGGTGTTGAAAGTTAGGAACACATGGATTCTAGAAAGATATAGAAAGTGGGTCATAAATGTGGGAATAGTGACATTATTGGGTGAAGGTTTGGATTGAATTATGGATATTGGTATGTTGTGATTGTAAATATATTGTGATTTACACTTAGACCATGGAATAAGTATTGTATATGAGAAAACACAATAGCGAACTATAATCACAATTATGGAGAAATTGAAGAGGAATTGTGAAATGCGGATAATGTAGATGAATGACGATTGTGGTCTATTATATTGTGAATGTTGTTATGAATGTTTGAGAGTTGATATAGAATATGGGAAAAGTTGTATAAACAAAAGAAATGCTGCCCAATTTTCTTTAGCTTTAGTAAGCACGTTTAAGTAATCGATTAGTTAATGTTCATGCGACTTCTCTTGAAGGTAGAAACGTTGGCCTCGAAGGAGAACAAGCAAGCGATAGATTAGTTAAACGAAAAAGGTATGTGAGGCTAGTCCTTTCTTTCTATGGCATGAATCTGATGGAATGATTCTTCTTTCTTCACCATGAATCTTCTACATTTCGGAAAAACTAATAGCCTGTGTCCATGAATAGCCCTATGAGATGAGAGATATATTATGAGTTCAATAATGATTATGATGAGTTAAGTATAATGATTCTAGAGTTCATGATATGATGTTCCTATAACGTTAATGATGTCATATATTGTATACACTCACCTTATATATTATTTCCTTCAAGGTGAGGCAGAGTACCATAAAGTGAATGATGTCGTATATTGTATACACTCACCTTATATATTATTTCCTTCAAGGTGAGGCAGAATAGCATTAAGTTAATGATGTCAGGTATTGTATACACTCACCTTATATACTATTTCTTTCAAGGTGAGGCAGGATACTTATAAATGTTCCATAATGGAATCGAGGGCTCACGACCATAAGTCACCTCGATAAAGTATAGCTATCTTTGAGTTATTATACATGCATTATGATGAGTATATGTTGATGATATTACACCGTGCCTATATGCACGGGCAGACACACCACTGCAGTAGGCAGCTTATACCCTGGACGTGGGAGGCCTGGACGCAGGTTAATTATTATCACACCGTACCTATATAGACGGGCAGCTTATACTTATACATTTATGCATACATGACATAACAATTATGAAGTAAGCCAGCATGCGTTATTTCTTTATAATAGACAGTCAGTTACAGTTGCTATTTATTGGATGCTTCCTTTATCTCCTTGACATGTTATTATTACTTATGCCTCTCATACTCAGTACAATGCTCGTACTGACGTCCGCTTTCCTTGGACGTTGTGTTCATGCCCACAGGTAGACAGGGAGGTGATCTTGATCCAGACCCATAGGAGCTAGTAGCTGATTTGAGAGCACTCCATTGTTCGGGAGGTGCCTTTGATTATTCTTTTGTGTACATATGCATATTTTGGGCACGACGGGGTCCTGTCCCGTCCCTATGTCTAGCACTCTAGTAGAGGCTCGTAGATACGTAGTTGTGGGTTATATGATCTCACGAGGTTACTACTGTATATATATATTTTATCATTTTGATATCTGAAAGGCTTATGTCTATAAAGGTGTCTATGTTCTCAAATAAAAAATGATTTTTCTTATGATATGAGTATGATGAAGAGCAGAACGAGTAGTGCTCGGTGGTTAGCCACGGGTACCCGTCGTGGCCCCTAGGCGGGTCGTGACACTTATGAGTTAGCATTGCCGCCAGGCTTGGCGGGAGTTCATCTGATCTTTCATGTTTCGATGCTGAAGAAATACCATATTGACGGTACCGACATTATCAGTTTGGATTCTATATTGCTTAATGAGAATTTGACTTTTGAGGAGGAGCCTATCGCGATCTTGGATAGGCAGGTTCGAAAGTTGAGGTCAAAGGAGATTGCTTTTGTAAAGGTGAAATGGAAGCACCGTCCTGTAGAATAGGCTACTTGGGAGACTGAGTCCGATATGCATTGCTGATATCCCCAGTTGTTCACTGATTTAGGTATTTCCCTACTTTCCTTCTTTCCTTCGCTCGATGACGAGCAACAGTTTAATTGGTATCTGATGTAATGACCCGTTTGGTCATTATAGTCTTTTTAGCATTTTTGCCAGTTCTCGAGTGTTGATTAGCTCACTTTTGACCTGAGGGGACCGTTGATAGGCTTCCTGTGGTGTCTAGACCGGATTCGGGCAACTTTTGTGAAACTATTGGCTTAAAGTGAAAAATAGTTGACCCAAAGTTGACTTTGGGCAAATGAAACTTTTTCAAAATTTCGTCAATTCCAAGAGGTCCGGATGGTCATTTAGAACTTGTGTGTGTTCAGTTCCCAATGCACTCGGATGCATTTCGGGACTTGGAATAGGAAATTAGATTTAAGGCATCGGGGGTTGACTCAGTCAACGTGACCTCCGTTGGGAATTCCGAGGCCACAGGTGCACTTGTAACACATTTTTATGTATGTCTAAGTGTATGGCATGTGAGCAGATGGCCTCGGGAACTAGACGAAAAATCGTATCGAATTGTGAAACTTTGGGTGTTTTCTGGGACGGTGCCCGCTTTGGCTGCACCAGCACCGCGGCAGCGGAACTGCTAGAGCGGTAGCCATGCCGCTGGAGCGGTCAATGACCTTTGGTCATTACCACTGAAGCTGTCTGGTGACCGCTGGGGCGGCGTCGCTGGGGCGGTCCCAGTACCGCTAAAGCGGGTAACAGGCAGTTAGTAATATTACTAAAGTGTTAAGAGCCCCTAGACCCTCATTATGTCCTATTTCGATATATGAGCTTGAAGAAACTGCTCTTAAGGATATTTGGAGGACCATCTTTGAGGTAAGTTTTGCTCATTTCTTCATTCTTCCTTTAACCCATTATCATGTTAGATTTCCCTTTTCCCTTTATAAATCCATGGTGGTGGGAGTTAAAAGAGGGTTTTGGAAGAATGTTGTCCCTAGGATTATTAATGATAAATTGGTAATGTTTATGCTATATAGTGACTAATCTAAGCTCTTTAATCATATATCTTTCACTTTTAGCATTGAATTTTGGAATTGAAGACTTAGGGTTTACACCTAATTTGGGGGTTTTGCTTGAAATTAGAAATTAGGCTAATCGTTGAGCTAACTCAACAATTAGTGGTTGGGTTATGACTACCTAATACTTAATTTGGTAATTTGCTCTCGAATTTCCCGTTTTGCCCTTGTGGGCCCCGTTTCCCCTAATTTCTAGGGTTAGAATTGACCAAATTGAAATAGTAGCAATATTAGCATCATTCTCCATGATTTCTAATATAGAATTCGATTATACTTAGACTACTTTGGTTCTGAGGTTCAGCGGAAAGGCAAGGCAAAGGAGTGAGTTGTTAGTGTTGCGGTTCAGCAATCTAGGTAGGTTATGGCTTACCTTTGGTGAGACTTCGTATAACGAAGCACATATTTAGATTATAATGTCGGAGACAGCATGTGAATCTTCGGGTATGAAGTCGGGTTGGATATTGCCTTAGGTTGGGCCCTGTTGTGTGTTGGGACTGGTCACCCTGTTATGAGTGCTTTGATTGTTCCATTGTGATGGTTTGATGCCATGAGTAGTTGGTAGATATTGGAATATGTGTTATTGTCTTGATTGAGATAGAATTGACATACCCCTTGTTGGTATTTGTACTTAGATATGTTGGTGGCGTACCCACTGTTGGTACTTATGATATTGATATATTATTGGCATACCACTGTTGGTATTGTGATATGGTACATTGTTGGCATACCCCATTATTGGTACTTGTGATAGTGAACTTGATTGTTGATGATTGATATACGCATTGTACGCATTCTCACACATTCATGATGCATGGGTGATACCCGGTTATGATCAGGTATCGTTAATTGAGTAAACTGATATTTTGATAAACACTTTTACTTGAGTGATTGCGAAAAGACCGATGTCCGAAGATCAATTCCGGAATCGTTGATTGTATGAAACTGATATTTGATAAACTACTTTAGTTGAGTGATTGTGAGAAGGCTGATGTCCGAGGTTCAATTCCGGAATGGTTGATTGTGTGAAACCGATATTTGACAAACTCTTTTACTTGAGTTATTGTGAGATGGCCGATGTTCGATGATCCATTCTGGCATCATTGTTGCATGGCCGATATCTGATGATAGTTCTGGAATCATTGTTAGTCCATGCACTCCGCGAGTCCCCCAGGGTGGTGCCGGTGAGAACCCCCCGTGGGCAAAGATCTGGGATCCTGTCTGTCTGTTGGGCAAAAGATCCAGGTTGGGTGGCATTTAGATTTCACGAGTCACGTTGGGTTGTGTGTCACGACCCTACTAGGGGCCATGACGGGTACCCGGGGCTAACCACCGAGCACCCCTCATTCTATTACTCATCATACTTATTAATCATAGGAAAACCATTTTTCAGTTGGAAACATAATTACCATTATATACATAAGCCCTTCGACTATCAAAATAATACATAAATACAATAGTAATATCGTGAGACCATTACTACCTACACATGCGTATCTACGAGCCTCTACTAGAGTACTTGACATATGGACGAGACAAGACCCCGTCGTGCCCAAAATACATATACATACACAAAAGAACAAACCAAATAGCACCTCCGGGATAATGGAGTGCTCCTGTAAATCTGTTGATAGCTCCTACAGGTTTGCACCGTCTCCCTGTCTACCTATGGGCATGAACACAGCGTCCAAAGAAAACGGACGTCAGTACGAACATTGTACTCAGTATATAAGGCATGAATGAAATGAACATGATAGAGAAATCATAAGTCATAAGGTGAAGATACAACCTGCGTAACTTTTAAGGGTGGATACATTTCATACATATATCATATATATAATCATAGTGCATGTATCATTATAGTGCATACATCATCGTATCATATCGATCATCATCGTTAAACCGTGTCCGGGTAACCATCATATGCCGCCCACTAGTAGTGATCATGCCCGGCCCTCTAAGCTCGGTGTAAACATAGTAGCCCGCCTTAGCAGTGACATGCCCGGCCATTTAGGCACGGTGGAATCGTATGCAGCCCGCTTTCGCGGTCACATGCCTGGCCAATTAGGCACAGTGGAATCGTATCGTCATATAGTCAATCATAAACCTATCATTATTACACATCTCATAGGCATATCATAATCGTATCATAACTTAACATCATCATACATTCATCATTAATTCTACATTAGAGCGTGGAGGTAACCATGGCTATGTCGAGGTGACATAAGGTCGTGAACCCCCGACTACGTTATGGAGTGATCATAATCGTCATATCTCACCTTGGAGGAACTAGCATTTTAAGGTGAGTGTACACAAGGAAAATCATCAATGAAACTATACTTAAGATGATTAGCTTCATGGAAATATTATATTACTCTAGGATTCTTCATACTTATATTCATCATCATCATTATCATGCTCGTATCGTATCTCCTTTCTTTACCATGTGCATAGGTAGCTTTTTATAGTCATAGACTCATAACTTCCGTTATTTAGGAAGATTGTGGAAATTTAGGAAGATTCATGCCTTAGAAAGAAAGGATTAGCCTTACATACCTCTTTTGTTTAACAGTTTTTATCGCTTGATCGTTCTCCTTCGATGCTCGCGTTTCTACCTTCAAGAGGATTCACATCAACATTAGTTAATCGATAACATAAGCGTGTTTGAACTAAAGCTATAGAAAATTGAGCAGCATCTCCTTTGTTTCTACTACTTTCTCCATATCATATATCAAATCCCAAACGTCAATAATAACATTCATAATATCATCATCAATAACTTTTGTCAAATTTATCATTATCCAATCCCCACAATTTCCCCTCAAGGTCATCCATAATCATAATCATAATACAACCTTACATTCATTCTCATCTAATGTTTCTCTCATGCTCCTAATATCATTCATAACGTAATTACAATCACAATGTACCAAGAATCATGATTCATATTAATCTACTACTCACAATTGCCACTAATCTCATATTTTGTAACCCATTTTTCCATCTTCTTCCATAATCCAAGGGTTTCAACTTTTCAATACCTTAAACAACAAGTAATAATCATAAATCTCACCTTTGAATGCGTAGGAACGGGTTTTGGTTGGCTATACTTCACTTGAAGAAAACCCTAGCTTCAACTTCCAAGGGATTTCTTGACTCTAGCAACCCCAAAGAGCTTCCTTGCACTCTATTCATTTGAATTTATGGTATGAACCTTTGATTTCCCCTTGTATTCTTGAAAATGAAATGTATAGAATATTCTAGAAGCTTGGAGAGAAGTGGAGAAGTGGAAAGAATAAGAAAATAAAGTGGGAACATGTATTTATATTTGCAACTTAATCAACCCGTCGGGCATTAGACGAATCACTTATACGGTCCGTATAACATTATACGATTCATATAAGTGTCCGTGGTTCACCACCATGGAAAACATTGTTGCTGTTGGGTTATACGGACCCTTATACGGTCCGTATAAAGTTCCACGGTCCGTATAAGGTGGTCGTGTAACTCACAGTTTTTCCGAAGTTGTCCTCGTCGTTTCGTTTGGTCTCCAATCCTTACACAACCTTCTTAACACTTGTTTAATACTTCATTAATGATCTAAACATCCATATAACTCACCCTCAAGGCCTTACGAAACAATTCTTAACGCACTAATTTACGAAACGTTTCCTAAACCCCACTTATCCTCCACTTGTCCTTACCAATCCTTATTTTTGTCAATTCATATGACTTCAAAATCTTAACGTATGGATTCTAAGACCACTAAATATCCGTCTTATAGTCTTAAGAACTTAGTTTACCCTTAAGCTCGCATTGGTTCATTCATTACGCGACGACATGAAATTTCCAAGGTGTAACACTCTTCCCCCCTTTTGGAACATTCGTCCTCGAATGTTAAGCACTCGGGATTTCTACGAAAATTTCGCCAGAGTTTCCCCTGTAATATGGCACTACCATCCTGTCACAACAGCCCACAATAATATTGCCTCACAGGGCTACAACACAATAGCAATATAAGTTGGACACACACGACCCATATGCATAAAAAGTAAACATACATACCTCATAATCTTGATGTTTCATCTTGGATCTCTTCTGGGGGTTGGAATAAGTACGGGTACTTGGACTTCATACTCTCTTCTACTTCCCAAGTCATTACCTCTCGGTTGTTATTTTGCCATAAGACTTTGACTGAGGCCACTTCCTTGTTTCGAAGTCTCCGTACTTGCATGTCCAATATGGCAATGGGAACTTTTTCATAGACTAGATTTTTTGTCACTTGAACATCTTGAACATCATCTACTGGGACAATCCTCGTAGGATCTCCAACACACTTGCGGAGCATTGAGACATGGAAAACTGGATGGACTGATTCAAGTTCTGGAGGCAAATCTAATTCATAAGATACTTGACCCGTTTTGCGGATAATCTTATAGGGTCCAATGTATCGAGGACTTAACTTTCCTTTCTTGCCAAATCTCATCACACCTTTCATTGGTGACACCTTTAAGAATACCCAATCGTCAACTTGAAATTCTAAGTCTCGCTGGCGGTTGCCCGCATAAGATTTTTGGCGACTTTGGGCTGTCAATAATCGGTCTCGGATCACCTTGAATTTTTCTATCGCTTGCTGAATCAACTCAGGGCTTATTAGCTATACTTCTCCTATTTCAAACCATCCAATCGGGGATCTACATGTCCTTCCATATAGAGCTTCATACGGAGCCATTTGGATACTAGAATGTTAGCTATTGTTGTATGCAAACTCAATTAGAGGTAAGTGGTTATCCCAACTACCACCGAAATCTAGTACACATGCCCGTAGCATATCTTCTAAGGTCTGAATAGTACGTTCGGCTAGCCCATCAGTTTGCGGATGGAATGCCGTGCTGAGCCTCAATTGAGTACCTAGACCTTCTTGGAAGGATTTCCAAAACTTGGTTGTAAATTGCGCTCCTCTATCTGTGATAATGGATATCAGAATACCATGGAGTCGCACAATTTCTTTGAGATACAACCTTGCATAATCTTCGGCCGAGTATGTGGTTCTGACTGGAAGAAAATGAGCTGTTTTCGTCAATCTATCCATAATCACCCATATAGAATCATACTTGCCTCGAGAATGAGGTAACCCCACAATAAAATACATGTTGATCACTTCCCATTTCCAAGTAGGGATTTCCATTGCTTGCAATAATCCTCCTGGCTTTTGATGTTCGATTTTCACTTGCTGGTAATTTGGACATTGAGCTACAAATTCTGCTATGTCTCTCTTCATGATATCCCACCAATATATCAACTTAAGATCATAATACATCTTTGTTGCACCTGGGTGAATAGAATACTAAGAATAATGAGCTTCTACTAAGATTCGACGGTGCAATTCTGCGACATTCGGAACACATAGCCTACCTCGGTATCTACGAATTCCATCCATAGAAGTATCAAATGGGGACGTCTCTTTTTTATGAAATGTATCTCTGTAATGGCTCAATTGAGGATCTTCATATTGACGCTCTTTTACTTCCATATTCAGGGACGAAACTGTGGGATCATTAATACCAATCCCTGCACTACCCGAATCAATTACACGTACTCCAAGATTAGCTAGTTGGTAAAGCTCATGAATTAATTCTTTCTTTTCCGGAGGAACTTCACATAGGCTGCCCATTGATCGGTGGCTAAGCGCATCAGCTACTACATTTGCCCTTCCGGGGTGGTATAAAATACTCACATCATAATCTTTCAATAATTCTAACCACCGCCTCTGCCGCAGATTCAACTCCTTTTATTTGAAAATGTATTGAAGACTCTTATCTGTATAGATATCGACATGCACACCATACAAGTAATGTCTCCACATCTTTAATGCATGAATAACTGCAGCCAATTCGAGATCATGAGTTGGGTTGTTCTTTTCATGTTTCCGCAGCTGCCTTGAAGCATAAGCAATGACTTTACCATGCTGCATTAACACACATCCTAACCCAACACCGGAAGCATCACAGTATACAACATAGCCATCTGGCCCTTCTGAGAGTGTCAAGACTGGAGCTGAAGTTAATATGACCTTCAACTCTTGGAAGCTATGTTCACAAGCATCATTCCACTGAAACTTAGCTGACTTTTAGGTTGGCTTCGTCAATGGGGCCGAAATAGATGAAAATCCTTCTACGAACCTTCTATAGTAACCTACCAATCCCAGAAAACTACGAACATCTGTAGGTGTCGTAGGCCTTGGCCAAGTCTTCACAGCTTCAATTTTCTGGGTTTCAACTCGAATGCCATCATCTAAATAACATGGCCCAAAAATGTCACACAATTCAGCCAAAACTCACACTTTGAAAATTTTGCATACAATTCTCAGGTTCGAAGAATTTCAAGTACAATACGTAAATGTAAATGATCTGCATGTTTTGATTCTGTGCGAGAGTATACCAGATTTTCGTCAATGAATACTGTCACGAATAAATCCAAGAGAGGCCTGAATACATTATTCATCAAATTCATGAACACTGCCGGAGCATTAGTCAACCCAAATGACATCACCCGGAATTCATAATGGCCATATCTCGTTCTGAAAGCTGTTTTGGGAATATCTTCTTCCTTAAATCTCACTTGGTGATAATCCGACCTCAAGTCTATTTAGGAAAACCACTTGGCACCCTGTGGTTGATCAAACAAATCATCTATCCTTGGGAGAGGATATTTGTTCTTTATCGTCACCTTGTTCAACTGTCTATAATCGATGCACATTCGTAGGGAACCATCTTTCTTTCTCACGAATAAGACTGGTGCTCCCCACGGTGATGAACTGGGTCTAATAAACCCCTTCTCAAGCAAATCTTTCAACTGTGCCTTTAATTCTTTCAATTCTACCGGAGCCATTCGGTACGGAGAAATAGAGATAGGCTTGGTGTCCGGCAACACATCAATAGCGAAATCAATCTCTCTTTCCGGAGGAAGGCCTGGAAGTTCATCTGGAAATACATCCATAAATTCATTCACTACCGGAACGGATTGGAAAGTTGGCGACTTTGCTTCGGTGTCATGAACTCAGGCTAAGTGATAAATATAGCCCTTAGACATCATCCTTCTCGCCTTAAGGTAGGAAATAAAGCTACCTCTCGGAGATGCTGTATTACCCTTCCATTCAAGCACGGGCTCTCCCGGAAATTAAAATCAAACCACTTTCATTCGACAATCAACATTAGCATAACATGAGGCCAACCAATCCATACCCATAATCACATCGAAATCTGGCATTTCCAGCTCAACTAAATCACCTATAGTCTGGTGGTCACATATCGCAATTATACAATTTTATACACTTATCTAGCTATCACGGGTTCACCAACCGGAGGAGATACCTCAAAAGGTTTAATTGGCTCCGGTTTCACCCCAATACTACCAGCAACATACGGAGTAATATAATATAGGGTAGAACCCGGATCTATCAATGCATATACATCATGGAAAAATATAGATAATGTACCTGTAACCACATCCGGAGAAGACTCAAGATCCTGTCGTCCGGCTAAAGCATGCATACGGGGCTGAGTGGCACCTGAAGTAGATGCTCCCCCTCTACCTCTACCTCGACCTACTGGAATCTGGGAAGTCTACCCTACCGGGCGCACTGAAGAAGAACCAGCCGCTGATCCTGTGGGCTGAACCCCACCTCTACCATACCTCGAGGGACAATCTCGCATCAAGTGCCCAGTCTGTCCAAAAACATAGCAAGCATCTGTGCCCTAGCGACATGGCCCTGAATGTAATTTACCACACTGACTACATCACGGCACTGGTGGTCTCCTCTGACTATGATCACCCCCAAATTGAGAACCCAAAGCTTTCGAACTCTGACCCTGTCCTGAAGGAAAGGAGTGATCAAATCTCCTATCTGCAAATCGTGGAGGCGCACTAGGCGCCGACTGGCCTGAATGTCTGGGATATATGTGCCTCGATCCCCCTCTGTAATCACTACTTGCCCCCATAGATCTGGCCCTCTTGCTTTGCCTTCTATCAATATCACGATCACCCCTTTGCAGATGTTGTTGTCCTTCTAAATTCTGGGCATGGGCTTAAATTTGGGAAATATCCATCCCATCTTGAAACGGAGCCGTCAAACAATCCGTAAACAAATGTGGCCCTAAGCCACTCACAAATCGATGCACTCTATCTCCCATGTCAGCCACCATAGTCGGGGCATATCTAGCCAATGAATTAAACTGAAGGCTATACTCCCGAGCACTCATATTCCCTTATTTCAACTTAAGTACTGGAATGGGAGTTACGGATATTCATTCCTAAACTATGTCACCGATTGGTGAATTTAAAAATCTATCCGCTCTAGCTCGGCGGACCTCGGGTGGCAAATAGTGACGGATGAAGGCATCTACAAATTCTTGCCAAATGGGAGGAGGTGCATCCTCTTTTCTTGATGATAGCCAATTATTGTACCATAATACCGCCACATCTCGGAGTCTATAAGATGCCAACTCCACAAATTCAGTTTCAGAGGCATAAATAATCTTCAACGTTCTCAACATTTCATCAATAAAACTTTGCGGGTCTTCATTCGACTTTGACCCGAAAAACTCCAGAGGATTCAAACTCATAAAATCAAGGGCTCTGGTACTAGCTGTCCGATCACTTGGACCCGCATTCTGTCGTTGTGCCTGGGTGGCAACTAACTGCGACAATAGATGGATAGCCTCGGTCACTTGTTGACCCGAAGCAACCGGTGGAGGGACTGGAGCTGAAGCTCCTCCTTGTTCTTCTACATTGGGCGGGGTGGTGGAAGTGTTAGTATTAGATGGGGCCTCATTATATGACTCGCCCTCTTCTACATTCATTGGCGGCTCTCTTTCTATCCGTGTTTTCATCGTAGTCTTGCCCTTCTGGGTGGTTGTAGCTTTTCCCTTTGGCGGCATTTTTGAAATCATAGCACACTATTAAGAGGAGAAAATCTTATAACACAGCTCTATCGCACGATCTCTTAAGATGAAAGATGGTCATTTTTCCTAAATACCCTGTAGCCTCCTGTTCATTAGTATGGCGCGCAACACACCATAAACAAGACTCTACTAGACACGGCTCATAGGCACTTCCTAGGACTGAACTGCTCTGATACCACTTTTGTCACGACCCGACTAGGGGCCATGACGAGTACCCGGGGCTAACCACCAAGCACCTCTCATTCTATTACTCATCACACTCATTAATCATAGGAAAACTATTTTTCATTTGGAAACATAAGTACCTTTATATACATAAGCCCTTCGGCTATCAAAATAATACATATATACAATAGTAACATCGTGAGACCATACGACCCACACATGCGTATCTACGAGCCTCTACTAGAGTACTAGACATATGGATGGGACAAGACCCCGTCGTGCCGAAAATACATATACATATACATACACAAAAGAATAAACCAAATAGCACCTCCGGAATAATGGAGTGATCTTGTAAATCTGCTGATAGCTCCTACAGGTCTACACCGTCTCCCTGTCTACCTGTGGGCATGAACACAGCGTCCAAAGAAAACGGACGTCAGTACGAACATTGTACTGAGTATGTAAGGCATGAATGAAATGAACATGATGCAGAAATCATAAATCATAAGGTGAAGATACAACCTGCTTAACTTTTAAGGGTGGATACATTTCATATATATATCATATATATAATCATAGTGCATGTATCATTATAGTGCATACATCATCGTATCATATCGATGATCATCGTTAACCCGCGTCTGAGTAACCATCATATGCCGTCCACTAGTGGTGATCATGCCCGGCCCTCTAGTCTCGGTGTAAACATAGCAGCCCGCCTTAGCGGTGACATGCCTGACCATTTAGGCACGATGGAATCGTATGCAGCCCACCTTCGCGGTGACATGCCCGGCCAATTAGGCATGGTGGAATCGTATCGTCATATAGTCAATCATAAACTCATCATTATTACACATCTCATAGGCATATCATAATCGTATGATAACTTAACATCATCATACATTCATCATTAATTCTACATTAGAACTTGGAGGTAACCATGGCTATGTCCAGGTGACATAAGTTTGTGAACCCCCTACTACGTTATGGAGTGATCATAATCGTCATGTCTCACCTTGGAGGAACTTGCATTTTAAGGTGAGTGTACACAAGGAAAATAATCAATGAAACTATACTTAAGATCATTAGCTTCATGGACATCTTATATTACTCTAGGATTCTTCATACTTATATTCATCATCATCATTATCATGCTCGTATCGTATCTCCTTTCTTTACCATGTGCGTAGGTAGCTTTTTATAGTCATGGACTCATAATTTCCGTTATTTAGGAAGATTGTGGAAAATTAGGAAAATTCATGCCTTAGAAAGAAAGGATTAGCCTTACATACCTCTTTTTTTTAACAGTTTTTATCGCTTGATCGTTCTCCTTCGATGCTCGCGTTTCTACATTCAAGAGGATTCATATCAACGTTAGTTAATCGATAACATAAGCGTGTTTGAACTAAAGCTATAGAAAATTGAGCAGCATCTCCTTTGTTTCTACTACTTTCTCCATATCATATATCAACTCCCAAACGTCAATAATAACATTCATACTATCATCATCAATAACTTTTGTCAAATTTATCATTATCCAATCCCCACAATTTCCCCTCAAGGTCATCCATAATCATAATCATAATACAACGTTACATTCATTCTCATCTAATGTTTCTCTCATGCTTTTAACATCATTCATAACGTAATTACAATCACAACGTATCAAGAATAATGATTCATATTAATCTACTACTCACAATTGCCACTAATCTCATATTTTGTAACCCATTTTTCCATCTTCTTCCATAATCCACGTGTTTCAACTTTTCAATACCTTAAACAACATGGAATAATCATAAATCTCACCTTTGAATGCATAGGAACAGGTTTTGATTGGCAATACTTCACTTGAAGAAAACCCTAGTTTCAACTTCCAAGGGATTTCTTGACTCTAGCAACCCCAAAGAGCTTCCTTGCACTCTATTCACTTGAATTTATGGTATGAACCTTTGATTTCCCCTTGTATTCTTGAAATTGAAATGTATGGAATATTCTAGAAGGTTGGAGAGAAGTGCAGAAGTGGAATGAATGAGAAAATAAAGTGGGAACATGTATTTATAGTTGCAACTTAATCAGCCCGTCGGGCATTATATGGACCACTTATACGGTCCGTATAACATTATACGGTCCGTATAAGTGTCCGTGGTTCACCACCATGGAAAACATTTTTGTTGTTGGGTTATACGGACCCTTATACGGTCCGTATAAAGTTCCATAGTCTGTATAAGGTGGTCGTGTAACTCACCGTTTTTCCGAAGTTGTCCTCGTCGTTTCGTTTGATCTCCAATCCTTACACAACCTTCTTAACACTTGTTTAATACTTCATTAATGAAATAAACATCCCTATAACTCTCCCTCAAGGCCTTACCAAACAATTCTTTTTGTACTAATTTACGAAACTTTTCCTAAACCCCACTTATCCTCCACTTGTCCTTACTAATCCTTATTTTAGTCAATTCATATGACTTCAAAATCTTAACGTATGCATTCTAAGACCACTAAATATCCGTCTTATAGTCTTAAGAACTTCCTGTTACCCTTAAGCTCGCATTGGTTCATTCACTACGCGACGACATGAAATTTCCAAGGTGTAACATTGCGCTACCGAGACGTCAATATATCCGTCTGTAGTACATGTGTACATCTTAATTGCATGGCATTTCATTACATTCATACCATTGTTGCACTGCATTGCATTATGACTTGATTGAGATGCTTGGTGATTGGATTGGATCAGATATATTCAGACATGACATATTTGGGTTTAGATGGTTTGAGGTAGGCGATGACGGATACTCAGTTGTGATTATATGGTCTTATGCTTGGTTGGTTTATTTTCTTATCTGCTTTATTATCTAAATTGTGTTAACTATGTTTAGTCGGCCGATGATACCTGCCAGTATTGTTGTTTGTACTGACCTACACTTGCTACATTCCTTTATGAATGTAGAGTACCAGGTCGGATCCACTTCTGTGACCCGTGGCTGATCGACGCTTCAACTTTCTCTCGAGTTTCCAGGGTAAGCATGGCATCCGCTGACCTTGAAAACTTTCCTATCATAGGTCTTACTTTTATTTTAGAGACATAGACATTTATGTATTAGTATTCCATATTGTACTATTCTCCTTAGATGTTATTGTATTAGTCAGACTAGACCCTGGGGTTGTTTATTGTCTTCTGCACTTTCTACTACTTATATATATATAGATATATCGTGAGACTTACGTATCTGTTCTATTCCGCTGTTGAAATTCATTCTTTCGTGTATTATTCATTGTTGGGTTGAGGGTTTGCTTACCGAGGTGGGAAGGTAAGTGCCTGCAAGGCCTAAGCAAAATGGGTCGTGACAGCAGTATGCCACGGACAGCTATACAGACAAATAATGTCTCGAGCCTTCAATAAGCGGGTCAGAACCCAACTTTTCCAGATCGAACAAGTCGTACTCAAGCGGATCTTCCCTAACCAAGAGAAATATCAATAGAAATTCGCGCCGAACTGACAAGGACCATACATGGTCAGGAAAGTACTCTCAGGAGGAGCCGTGTACCTAGCCGAGATGGACGGACAAGAGTGGCCCAAGGCCATCAATACAGATGCGCTTAAGAGATACTACATTTAGGATGCCATTTGATTGTAATCGCATTGTTATTTCCTTGTAATCATATCTTCTGCTTGTATTCATACTAGAATAGGAGAAAAACAAATCATCTATGTAATGAACTACGCAATGACCTGACTTCTCCACGTTGGGATATGTAGGCAGTCCATATCGGACCCAGTCACTTTATTAGAAAAAAAACAAAACTTGATTATTTTATCCTGAACTACGTTCGACTTGAATTCCTGCTGTGACAGGATACGTAGGCGCTTTTGAGCTCGGTCATCATAAAAGAAAAACCCAAAAGCCCTTAGGAAAACCCAGAGCTGATAAAGCTAGATGGAAGCGACGAGATCAAGCTACGAGGACCAACACAAGGACTGGGCCAGTGTCAACCCCACACTGGGGTAGAATATTTTAGAGGATCTCAAAAATTCCCATCAGGGACAATCAGCAGGAGAATAGCAAAATAAGACCCTACACTGGGGCAGATTTTTTTAGGGAGCCTAAAAAATTCCTGCATGATGAGAAATAGCAGGGGCCGCTCAAGGCAAACCCAAACTGAGACAGAATTTTGGAAAAGGTCTTAAGATTCTTCCGTCAAGTTCGGGAATCAGCAGTCATACCTCCCGGGAGATCCGGAAGACTGCACTCAAAGTCACATGTCATGACAAAAGACTTTTAAAAAAAAAATATGTATAAAAAATAAATAATAACAAACATGTATATGTAGAACAATGCGCTTTACGAATTTGTACCGTAGACTTCAAAAAAAATAATATATATATATATATATATATATATACACACACATACCAGTTAATGTAAGTACGCTCCAAAACCATCTCTAGGAATACCGAGGCCAAGAGGGTTCAAAAGGACATCCATAGGAACCACCAGATGGGAGGACAACAACGCTAATCAGCCTTTTAGGAAACTCACAATTTTTCTGTAGTTGTAGGTCTTAATAGTAAGGCGACAGGATTGCAAAGGCCTAGCCCAGTAAGAACAACTTGTTCGACTATCAGGAAAGCGACAGAGCTGTGAGGGCCAAGTCCGGCAAGAACAACTCGTTTGACTATCAGGTACACGACAAGCGAATAAGAAAGGATACGTCCAACCAAAAGGGTAAGAAAGGAACAACCCTAAACGCATATCCGGTCGAGAGGGTCAAAATGACAAAAACCAAGGGAGCATATCTGGCCATAAGGGTCAACAGCCAACACAACAGACGAAAGAAAGATTATCCAGCCAAAAGGAGCCATATCTGTCAATTCTTTTATTTACTTTCTGCTGGTGAGAGGGTCATTGCATATTTATTTTCTGCTACCAAGAGGGCCATTGCACATTTATTTTCTGCGGCTGAGAGGGCAATTCATTCATTCATTCATACTGCCGAGAGAGCCATTCATTCATACTTCGGAGAGGGCCATTCATTCATTCGTACACACTGCTATTGCATATTTACTTTCTTACTGTAGAGAGGACCATTCATACAAATATCGTGAAGATATCTGTGAAATTGTTGAATTTTGGAGGCAGGTGCATAATCTCCGAGAGAGGGCCAACTTACCGAACCGGATCCAGACAAATTGCAGAGCAAACGTGAAACTTTTTCTTACGCGGCTGACCAAAAAATGGTGCCCATGAGAGCCAAGCTCTCCGACCAGGATTTGGAGGACCCCACTCCCAGACTCAGCCAAGTTTGTTTGCTTTTGACTTTTTACTAAAAATCACGACCGGTCGGGTGCACACCAAAAAATCCGAAGGTATTCCTGCATAAGGGACATATTGTTCTCCAGCGAGTCGAACTACATGTGGCATGATTCCCTAAGACCAGGGATATGTAGGCAATCTCAAGATCAGAGAGTCGGTCACCCTCTAACGAGTCCCTGAGAAAACCGGGCACAACACTGGTAATCTCAGGACCTTTCAGTTATACACAGGAAATCTTCATTAGAGTCGAACTACAAGTGGCCTTAATTCTCGTATAACCCGAGATATGTAGGAAAACCAGAGTCCAGGGTCCGGCCACATTTGTATGATTTACGACAAAGTTGAAAGGTAGAATAAGCCGGCTCGGCCAAAAATCTAGGTTAGTCAAATTTTGTTGCTTAGGGATAGTCCCACCATCCCCGAGCACCGAAGGGGCAGTTGTTGACACCTAATTTTTGACCTCCTACAATTTATTTTGATTACTCAAAGTCCTTGGATAACAAATAAAATAATTTTACACATTCGCGGAGAACCTGGATAATTTTGCATAATTATCCGGGCCATTGTTTACTGCTATAAATTAATAGGGGAACCCTCAAGGCTCTATTAATTACTCAATGATTTTCAGCATTTACAAAATTTTCTATAAAATATTTTTAATTTATCAACCGCAAGACAATTTTAAACATTGTGGGATTCAACTGGGTATGTTGTTGTTGTAAGACAATTTTAAACAATTGTTCATTTAATTAATTCTGAAATTAAATAAAAGAAGAAATTTATTTTATTTATCCAAGGAGTTCAAGTAAATTAATAAAATTACTATTTTTACCCCTCAAGCTTTGAATTTTGCTTGTTTATCTGTTTATTTTTATTATTGACAAAAGATTGTATTGACAATATACCATTTCATTTCATTACTAAGTTCCAACATAAATGACCTCCCCGTAATTAACCAATTCATGGTTCAAGATAATCCGCGGTCATTTAGCAATTCTAGTCTTCCAAATGACCTTAATTGAGGTGCTCAATCAATAGGCAAATTAATTAAGGTTATTAATGCAAATTAGTTTAAACTGGTAAAATTAATACCAAATTGAGACTATATTTGCAATAATTAAATTATTTAGCAATAACTAAATAGTTTAATAAAAGGAATTTCTAATTTTGCTGCAAAGGTTTTAACTGCAAACCTTCTTTTTAATTTTTGACCAAGTCAGGTCATACTTGCAAAAGAATTCGATTTATTAGCTTTTTAAATAATTTGCTTTGCATAAATTGATGTCTTTTAACTAATTAGTCTTCAATTTCTTATTTTCTATCTTTTGCAATTGCCAATTTTTCCCTGCCTAGGCATATACACCTGATATACATTCTCATATGAAATGTATTTAAGGGACCTTTTTTAAAAATATCAGGCCTGGGTTCGTTTAGCATTTTGGGGACATTGTTTCAAAAAAATTGGGTTGAGCCCGGTCCAAATGGACTGACCCAGCCCAGCTCTTAATAATAATACTCCCTCCATTGTGGAAGAGCCTAGAAGCTTCCCACATTTTTCATTGGCCTTCACACGTTTTTGTTACGTCTCGGAGATTGCGGATTTGTTGCATTGTAAGTGGACTAACGTGAGCTTAAGATGAACATGAAGTCCTTATGAGATTAAGGAGAGTATTTGAAAGCTGTAAATGCGTACCATAAGATTTTGAAGTCATACGAATCGGTGGAACTAAGTTCGCCAAAGGAAGTGAAACGCAAGTTATGTTTGAGAAGGTTTCGTAACAATTGAGCTAATAATTATTTAGTAATGTCTTGAGGAGGAGATATAAGGATTCTTAGATGGTTAATGAAGTATTATATAAGAGTCAATAAGGTTCCATAAGGATTGGAGGTTGAACGAATCAACGAGAGAAAGTTTTGGAAAAAATTGGGTTGCACGGCCACTTATATGGACTATTTAACTTATACGGCCCGTATAATGATTCTTATAACCATTCCAGAGAAGGTATAATCCCTGGTGGGATTATACAACCATTTATAGGGACCATATAAGTTGTATGGACCGTATAAATGGTCGTATAATCGGGTCGGGCCAGTTTTTTTTTCTTTTTTATATATGGACGACCCTTGTTAATTTATTTCATTTCCCACATCTTCTAAACTCCTAAAAGCTCTAGAACCTTCCTCCAAACATATTAACACAAACCAAAGAGAAATCAAAGATCAAATAGCAAGAATCAAGATATTCAAGTGTTGGGAGACTCAATAGGGTTTGTAGGATTCAAGAATTACTTAGGTGTTGAAGCTAGGGTTTCATTCAAGTTGGTAAATCGATCCAAATCTCATTCATATGTGATAAAAGGTTAGTTTTCATGTCTATTTCATGTTATTAAGCATGCTTAGTTGTTGAACAACTTGGGTGAAGGGAGAAAGTAGAAAATGAAGTTCAAATGTAGATTTCATGATGTTTCGAGTAGTAACTTAACTTGGGTTATCATTATTAGAATGTTATGAGTATAATCTTGTTATGAAGGGTAATAATGATGGCATGAAAGTGTTGTAAACAATTGGTCAAAGGGTTGGTGTGAAGTTGTTGATATAAGTTGAATGTGAGAATGAATTTTGAGACTTAATGAGATATGACTACTTGGTTATGATATTGTGGATGTTATTATAGTTGTTTGGGAGTATTTTGAAATATGATGGAAGTCGAGGAAATAGGAGAAATGTTGCCCAATTTTCGTTAGCTCATGAATTATTCTAGTTTGAACTTAAGAGTGTCTTTAAGGCCCTCTATATGAATCCTTTTAAATGTAGATTTCTCAAGCTTTGGAGGTGAACATTAAGTAGTTAAGAAGACATAAAGGTATGTAAGGCTAACCCTTCTTTCTTAAGGCATGATCCCATTGATGTATACCTTCATGTGAAATCCATAATATCTTCCATGATGATTTCATTCCTAGAATCACAAAAGCTCATAGTTCTTGATACTCTCATGATATCGTTGATCTCACCCTATGATACTTGATCCTCCGAGGAAAATATATATTGACGATGATGATGTTAACGCTACGTAGGTACCCCTAGGTGTATATGTATATGTATATATATGTATGGCCAGTATGTAACACCGAGCTTATGTGCCCAGCTATGATATCTATTGTGCGCGCACCACTACAGTTGGGTATGTATAATACTGAGCCTTGGTAGGGTTTAGTATGTATAACACCGAGCCTTGCCATGGTCGGGTATATGTGACACTGAACCTCTATGGTCGGGTATAGTACTACTATATATGTATGTGTATGTAATGGAAGGTTCCCATTAGAAAAAGGGTAAGTAAATATGATGAACGTCGCTAGAGGTATAAATGGCTCTACTATCCCATGACTCTTCTATCTTATGTTATCTTTCATGCTTCTATTATATTATTAATTATGCCTTACATACTCAGTACATTGTTCGTACTGACGTCCCTTTGTTGTGGACGCTGTGTCATATCCACAGGTAGACAGGGAGTCAGACTTGATCCTTAGGCTGCTTATCCAGAGACTTCTTAGAGGAGGTCCATTTGATTCAGAGTTGTAGCTGTTGGTATTATTCTTTTGTGTATATACATATGGGCATGGCGGGGCCCTGTCCCGTATATATGATATTACATACTCATCTTAGAGGCTCGTAGATAGTTGTGTATAGCTAGATGTCTCTTAGCCTTGTCGGCTTGCATATATATATATGGGCATAGTCATTGATGTTGTTATAAAAGTGCCATAGCCCGATGAAAAGTGTATTATTAATGCATAGAGATCGTGAGTAGGCCATGTGGCTTACCTAGATATAATTGTGGAAGTATGATGAGAGGTGCCCGATGGTTTAGTTTCGGGTGCCCGTCATGGCCCTCCGGTTGGGTCATGATAGTTTTAGGATTGAGGCATAGGAGCATAGGGTGGCGGCGTGGACACTTCTCCACCACTCATCACACCCACCTGCTTGTCCCATCACCACCAACCTCGAGCCTCTCTCCCTCAGGTAAACTTGCTTCTCTTTTTGTGTATGTACGTTGCCCCTTTTTCTTCGAATAGTCGTATTCGTCAACTGACAGTCGATCTCCTCCTCCATGGAGGAGATCTTGGCCGTAGAACCTTTATCCCACATCGGTATTTCACCCAGTTGACATAGTTTGGGTTTCTATAAATAAAAACCCCTAGTTCCAATACAAGGATGTCGGGAAAAAAGAGTGATAAAAAATAGTTGAAAAAAAGGGAAAAGGCATGAAAGTATTAGTCTTGAAATAGTTGAGGTTTTTTTTTCTCAAAAGCTCTTAAGGTTCTTCGTTTATTCAAAAACCTAGTTCTAAAATATTTTGTGTTTTCTTTGTCTTTTGGCATTTCTGGCTCGAGTTTTGAGAAGGGTCCTCAAAGTTCGAATTTGGTCTTGGCCAAGCCGACAAAAGGTAATATTCTCTCTTGTTGTTTTTTCTTTGTAGTCTTAGTCTGTTAAAATGCCTATTTTAGTTAATTTCAAGAGTTTGTGACTTTGTTAGTTAATGTTGATCATATTATGGTCACATGTGTTTAGATGTCAGTATTTAGTTATCTATTTAGTAATGTTGCAGTTGGTTATCTATGGTGTGTTAGGTGTTTACTGTTTAGCCTAGTTTGATGTAGGCATTAGTGATATTTGGTTAAGTCTAGATTCATTATATGCCCTGAATTTGTTGTTCTTATTTTCCTTTGTGGCTATGTGAATTCTGATGAAATGAATCGGCTTAGTTGACTTGCCTTCTTGAAACTAGTTTAGGATTGATTAAGTTTAGCTAAAATAATAACTTAATGGTACCTCTCATGTATATTTGTTTGGTCCTGCTTATGCTTACTTTAGTGGGGTCTAGAATATGGAGATAGGTTCATGTTTCAAATTTGGAATACTCACTGAGTTTACTTCTAATCACTGAATTCTTAACTTTAGTGGCTAATAATTAGAGTAGTTAGTTGTTACAACCCATCTTGTTTAGCAACTAGCCCCCCTGGGGAACTGAGTTTTGTTGATTGGTCTAGTCTGAACTTGTGTGTGTTAAGTCTAGTCTACTTGATTTGTTACTTGTGATGATACTAAGTTTTCTTGTTCATTTTTGCGTAACTTGATCTACATAAGGTTAGTTTTGGCCAGTTTGGGAATTGCCTTAATAGAAACCTGTAGTTTGAACTGGATAGGTATATTTCTAGTTAATAAATACTCCCTTGTTTTTGTTGTCTGTTGACTTCTCTTTCCCCAAAATGATTTACTTAGAACTCACCTAAGTGTATGACTTATTCATGATATGTTTTGGCCTCTTCAAGTGGCATGGAATGTCTTACTTATAAGAAAAGGCTGCTCTTCTATCTAAATTTGCTTCACCTACATATAGGATAAGATAAAACTGAGGAAACGAGCTTGGAAATGTAGAGTGGACTCTATTTGTTACTGCATTTATTTATTTGATTGGGCTGCTCTTTTTGGTCAAGAGGTGAAGTGTCAAACCTACTTTTGAATCATTATTTTACTAAGTATTGAGGTGTGTAATAATAATTAGTCCAGGTCTAGTACTTGACCCTTTCCATTTGTCTAAACCGGTGTGGTGCAAAGTAGTAATTGACTTAAAAAAGGGAAGATCTTTGCTAATCTGTGTCATGGTCACTTATAGTGTACGCATTTTCTCTCTTAAAAGATTAAGCTATGTGTGGTCTGTGCCATTTGCTTTGTTGTTGTCTTGCTTGTCCTCTTCTAATTGTCTTCTCCTAATTTGTCTAAATCTGATATAGCCAATCATTTGATAGACAATCATTTAGTATGTTTTGAATATGTAAGTAACTTGGAATTAAGGTGAGGTTTAAATTTATCTTGCTTGGCTTTCTTTTTGTGTGATCACCTAGCTAAAGGGAATACTAGACGTTAAGAAAATAGGCAGTTGGTGCCATGACTGTTTTAGTGTCTCTTCTTGTCATTTCCTTTGTGTCCTTCCATTTAGTCCGTACTTATAATATGATCATGTCCTGAGTCAAAGGTTCTGATTAAGTTTGAAGATATAAAAATTAGTCCTAGATGTTGGCTTTGCCACTGAATTTCCAAAAGAGCTTGTTTTTGAGCCTGTGTTTGATTTACAGATCCTCTTGTGATGTCTGTATTCTATTTGAACCTATATGTGAATTGATTTTTTCTACAAAAACTAATTTCTTCAACTTTCCTTTCTTACAAAAATCTCAATAAATATGGATAAGTCCTAGTGTCCTAGGCTTCACATAGACCATGATCTGTTTCTTTCTCTGAAAACCTATAAATTCTGTAGAATGTAGCTTTAGTTTGTGCCTGTTTTGCGTCATGAAAGCTTTGTATTCCTCCTTTCATGCTTATGTGCCTTTACTGTTTGAAGAACCAACTAATGGAGCTAAGGTTTTTGGGTGTTTTGTCTTGCCGGGAACTTGGTAAAATCTCATGGATTATTTATGTGTGCGCCTTAGACTTGGAAACCATTTTGCTTCAGAAAATTTTGTGGTTGTCTCTATATCTTCTAAAATGCATTTTTGTGCTTTGACCTGTGCTTTCTCCTACTGCACTTGTTCTCATCCTGAAAATTCTCTAGTGTTACATGTATCCATGCTTTCAAACTGGGAACCACTTTTATTTTAATTCCTTCTGTCTTTTAAAAACTTTTTTCAAACTGTCTTGTGGACTCCATGTTTATGTGGTATTGCAATCTGTGTTCCTTTTTATTTTCAAAACCTGGAAACTAGGTTGTCTAGGATTAAGGTCCCAAAAGCTTTTTTTTTTTTTTTTTGAGAATATGCTTCATTTAAGCTTTTGCTTGGCATATCCTTGCCTTACCCCTAAGCCATATTATTTATATGTTAATTTAGCTTTTCCTAAGCTCTCGCCCCAACCTGCACTTTGTGAACCTGTATATATGTGTTGACTGGTGACACACTGGGAATCTGTTTTGTACCATGGTTGAGAGAATAATATGAGACAGTCTCCTCCTAGAATAAGGGCTGTCTAAATAGCCAGGTCAAGCCTTTTTACCATTACCTTGGAGCTTTTCACATTTGTATTCACCTCTTTTTAAGATTATCCTGGAATTTGTAAACTACCATCTGCTTTTTGAGTTAAAAAAATGCGATGATTAGTACTTGGAGGTTGGGGCCTTAACTGAGAGTGTTGATACTGGGATGTTTGCAGTTCAGGCTAGTGTTTTTTGCGATTTGGGTCTGGCCCAAGAGTATAAGCTGTTACTATGTATGTGTATTGAAAAGCTACTTCTCTTATTTAGCAAATTGTATTCCTTGTAATTTTGAGTTAATTAATAGTTCCCATTTTTTCTTTTCTTTAGCAGTAGCTATCATCACCATGTACATACTTGTAATTGTTCTTTTTAGTCGTATACTCTTTTGTGTAATAGGCTACCATGGTTATATTTTGAGATAGGTTTGATAATTTGGGGTTTGCCCTTGTCTCCTCGGCGTTAGCCATGCCTGCGGTTCTCTAAAACCCCTTGGAACTTGTGCGACATTGGGAATATGGGGTTAGGAACCAATCCCCATGCCATATCAAATCTCGAAATTAGAACAATATGCATAGTCTAGTATGCAGAGGGGAAAGTATACACTTTTGTGTGATTTGTATCATTATGTGTTCGTATATATTTGTGCTTAATTATCACATTCATAAGGACAGTTAAATATAAACTAACCACTTTCCCTTTTCCTTTTCTTCCTCTACTTGCATGACCGTTCGGGTCCAAACCAGCCCCTGTTGGGCCAACGGCCCAATAGGACTTCTCATTCGCATTTAGATCGAGTCTATGGTGAAAAATGATAGCGAGGCATGCAGAAGACCTAACCATGGGTGAAAATGGTCACTTGGGGCTTGGTACGCCCCTAGTTTAAATTTATTCTCATATGTATATGATATTATTTGCATGTATTTGTAAATGTATGCAACTCATATTATAGTGGAACTTATGGATTAGACGTCTTAGGATAACGGTTCCTTCGCCGTTTAGAAGACCTTAGGTCCCCAATGATTTCTAAACCACGGCAAATCTCTAGTAACACTTTTTTTGCTGAAGTAAAACATGCGGTACACAAGCTGTTTTTACCTAAATAAGTTTTAAGTCAACTTTGTGTTTTCAAACTAAACTGGCAATTGGATCCAAGTGCTAGCGAGTTTTGTAGAAAAGGGGATTTGTGATAAACTCATAGCATTTTCTGAAAAAAGGGAATGAAGTGTAATCAAAGTTTTAAGCCACAATCCAGTCTAGTACATAAAAACTTGGGCCCAATGCCCACGAGACTTTAATAAATCAGATGGCATATATTCCTTTTATGTAAATTTTCTAGAAACATAGCGTTTTAAGACAAGGCAAGCAAGTGGGTTTTTACCTGAATTGGGATCATGATTTTTCAACAAAAGATGTCATTTTTTACTTATCCGTGCCCTCTCTTTTAAAAGAAAAATAAAACCCCTCATCCCCTTAATAAATTTGGGTCGAATAAAGACCAAAAGGTGAGTATATACAGTCAGTATATACCACCCCTTAAAATAGGAAAACGCCTTTTTATATAAAAACGGTCGTAATATAAAGAATTCTGGATAAGACTTAATGTACTAAGACGGATCAACCCGAGACAGAGTATGAGTATAAGCATAATCATAATCACTTTTTCTTTATAAAAACCCCAAAATACATATATTCCTTATATAAAGGAAGACTATTTGTATTCGGATATTATAAATCCAAGACTACGATACCCTATATATAAAGGGGATATGTTCAAACTTCTTTCCAAAAAATGATATGCAAATTACCAAAAAATGACAGTTTTCTTATCGAGAATAAACACGAAATAGACAGATTAGGCAAATACTCATACTTTGGAATTCAAAGGTCAACCGTATAGTACGGATCCTTAATACTGGGGTGCCTAACACCTTCCCTAGGGGATCATTAGAACCCTTACCTAGAACTCTGGATTATGAAGGTTTATTCACGGTATTTGAATAAACCCTTCAAAATTGGCTTTCCTATGTTCCTAAAAATTAGGTGGCGACTCTTTTAAAAACAAAGTCCGAAAGAGCACCAACGAGTTCGTAGTATCCTTTTATGCCCTAAACCTGCGTAAAGCAAACCGCGACACCCGCATAAAAGTGAACCATAGAAGTAGGTTTAACAAGTGTTTTATGACCTGCAGGGAGGGTGGAGCAGGTTTCGAGGGACCTGGATGAGCTTCGGAGAATGACTGTGTATGCTGCCACCAATAAACTGAAGAGTAAGATTGTCAGCAAATATGCAAAAAGTAAATTGAGGAATAATAAATCAATACAAGGGTTTTTAAGTGAAAAAAATCCTTGTTCTAGGAAGGTAAAAACCACAACCTATCTCCAATAGGATTTTCCTAAAAGTCCACTATAACCCGAGCAGTTTTAAGGTTACAACACTTGTACACCTAAGGAACTGACCACTAAAACTCCTAGTCCACCTCTACTATTCTGCACTAATTGTAGGCACCATTTCAAACCCTCTACCAGTCTAAGAAGCCTCTTACAACTAAAAACAACACCCAATACAAAATCTCTATGAATATAAAAGGTTACAGTTTAGGACCAAAAGAATCTAACTATTACAACTTCACAAACAATATGAATATATCTGTTAATTTTGTTGCCTCCTATATTGTAAAAGAACTAGGCTCTTTCAGCAATTATGCAAGAAGGTAAACTTCGGAATAGTAAAGCAATGCAAGAATTTTTACGTGGAGAACTCCTTGCTCAAGGGAGGCAAAAACCATGACCTATATCAAATAAGTTTTCCCCAAACACTCCACTATAAGTCGAAAAACTTTGACGGTTATTAACACTCTGTACACCAACGGCCCGCACCTTGAGCTCGTACTTTGAGATTTTATGAAAGCTAAGCCAGCCCATACTTGGAATGTACGGGACGTACTTTGAAGTACGTCCCGCATTTTGCCCGCCGACAGTTGTTCTGTAACAATTATTTTTTTGATTTCTAGACCTTATAAATAGTTTTCATAGGGTTTCGTGCAAAGGGACAGATCAGTTTTTATTCATTACCTTGCCTTAGCATTGAATACTCATAGTTCTTGGAGATTATTAGACAACAAACAATTGCAATTGCTTTCTTCCAATTTGAATCAATCAAAAGTAAGCATTATGATTTCTATATCCTCTTATTGTTCTTTTTCTCCTACGAGTAGCTAATTTCTCTACTAATGTTGTGAACCCTAAGATGAGTGTTTTATGATTGGAAATTGTGATTGATATATGCATAATGGATTGTTAGGGTTTACTTGTTATTCGTTATTCATTAATCGTTAGTGGTTGCAAACATTAGCTAATGTCATAAACCTTGATTTATTTGGGAAAATAATTAGGGTTTGGTAAGAACTAGTAACAAGAACTCAAGGCGTTAACCCTTGTTTAATAAATTCACTTAGGAATAAGAGGAATTTACTTGGCATAATTAACCGTTCTTCATATCAACTTTCTTATATTTGGGAAAATCATAGAAAGAAATAATCTTTATTTATTGGGACATAGTAAAGATTCACATAGAGGGTAAGTGCATTCATATAACGATCCATAAGAAGTATATCAAGATCAATACCTATGATTATACACTTTACCTGATGAGGACACAACCTTGGTTTTTTTGCCATACATTACAATCCAAAGCAATTGGTTAGAAATTAGTCATAAACAACTAACTCTCTACAAATTCATCGGAGTAAGACATTAGACCTAAATAAAGCATACTACGGTTTTAGTAACCTTTTCACACCATATTCCCTATGGGATTTGACCCCAAACTTGTTGGATGACTATATTTGACATCGTCCGCTTTCCACTAATAAAAGGTGTAATTTGAGCGTATCAAATTTTGGCGTCGTTGCCGGGGAATACGATTTTGAAATTACTAAATAGTGTTTGATTTGATTGAAGTCTTTTTCTTATTCCATCACACCTTGTTTGCTATTCCTTGTGAACCAGGTCATCATGGTTATGTGAAATTAGCGTGCAGCACCTGGTAACCAGGGTGGTCAACATAATCCCCCGAATGATACAGATGAGGAGAATGTATTTTGCTGATCTTGTTGTTAAGGAGGACTATGCATCTGCTACTGTTCATCCTTGGGTTGGAGCTGCTAGTTGCAAAATTGTTGGAGCTGCTAGTTGCAAAATTGACTTCTCTCTCTACCAGTTGTTGAAGCTTGAGGGATACTTTTGGAATTTGGCCGATAATGATCCTCAACGACATTTGTAGAACTTTGTGGATGTATGTGCTCATCACATCCAAAACAATGTGTCACAAGATGCTATTCGGCTGAGGCTTTTCAAATATTCCTTAGCTGGAGAAGCAAGAACGTGGTTCGAGAAGCTACCCCAGAATTATTACTATGTGGGCAGAGATAGTAGCACTATTTCTCAAGAAATGGTATCCTCCTAGCAAGAAGGCTGAGATCCGTGATAAAATCTATGAATTCAAGCAACGACCGGAGAAATAATTATACGAAGCTTGGGAGAGATTTAAAGAATATTTGCAGAAGTTTCCGACTCATGGTTTTCCAGAGAACATATTAATGGAGAAGTTCTACCAAGGGCCAGATCTTATGCGCAGTCAATTGTGAGCTAACAGTGGTTTTATGGATAAATCTTACACTCGAGTTACCAACATACTTAACAAATTGACTACGCACAATCAGGCTTGGCACTCGAATATAGTGAAGGAGAATCAGGATACTCAGCAAACATTGACTCAGCTTGCAATGAATATTTCTTTACTGGCCAAGAAGTTTTAATAGAAGGAGACTAAGAAGGTAAATGTTTGCGAAGACACTTTATGTATGCCGAATGGGATGTACCAAGTCCAAGAGGGTCCATATCATGAGGGAACTCCTATGCAAGTTGAGGATGTTAACTATGCTTTCAAGGGAGACATTCAAGTGGGTTATCAGAATCAAAATCAAAATCAATGGAGACCTCAGCAGGGGAAAGGTGCATACAACAATAACCAAGGAAACTATAACAACAATTATGGTAGGTCGAACCAAGGGAACTACAACAACAACAACAATAACTTTGGAAATATAAGTTCCAATCCATACATTCCACTAAAAGGGCAGTCAAACGATCAAGGTAATTCGAGGGTTGAGGCAATGCTTGAGAAGGTTCTGGCAAATCAAACTAAGTCTGAAAAGACGTTATCTAGGCTAACAAAAATAGTGGGATCTCATACAGCGGCTATTCAAAAGCTCGAGTCATATATGCGTGATATTTCTAGAGTGCAGCACCCTCCGAAAAGGGGAGGACTTCCTAGTGACACTATTCTGAATCCGAAGAATGGGGGAGGCGGTATAGACCATGTGATTGCTATCAGTACTTGGAGTGGTAAAATTCTCCAAAGTGCTGAAAAGAAGGTTGTTCATCTCGAGCCAATTAATTAGGTGGAAGAGGTGTAGTCTGATGCACCAATTATAGTTTATGAGATTCCTAAAGAAGAGAAAGTTGCTGATATTCCAGAAAGTTTGAAGGTGGCTGATGATAAGAGCAAGCAGACTATAAAAGGGGCTCTCCGCCCTTTGACTCAGCTTTTCAAATCTAAACCTCCTTTTCCTCAAAGGGTGGTGAATAAGAAGGAAGATGCTAAGTTCGAGAAATATTATGATCAGTTGAAGCAGTTATCTCTAAACTTTCCATTCTTGGATGCTGTCAAGGAGAGGCCCGATTTCGCTAAGTACTTGAAAGACCTGTTGAACAAGAAGAATATGGTGCAACATGAAACCGTGAGTTTGACTCACACTGTAAGTTCCATTGTTTCAACAACAACTGTCCAGAAAGAGGGAGATCCTGGGGCGTTCATCATTCCTTGTTCTGTTGGGTACCATGATTTTACTCATGCTTTGTATGATAATAGGGTGAGTAAAAATTTGATGCAACTTGCTACTACAAGAAATCAATTTTGGTGATGCCAAGGCCGACTACTATGAGATTACAAATGGCTGATAGATCTATTAAGCGGCCTGTTAGAGTGGTTGATGAGTTCTTGTGCGGGTCGGTAAATTTATATTGCCCGCTGATTTTGTGATTTTTTATTGTTCTGTTGATCGGGATATTCCTATTATTCTGGGGAGGCCTTTCCTTGCTATGTGAAGAGCTCTTATGGATTCAAAAAAGAATGAAATAAAATTCTGAGTCAATGATGAAGAGGTGACTTTTTAGGCAAGTAAGGGGATGAAGTTACCAAGTGCTTACGAGAGCATTTCAGTGATTGATTCTTTTGATGTTGTTGATGAAGCTGTGGAATTCAAAACGGAAGAAGAAAGTTTGGGAGAAGCTCTTGCTGCTATTCTTGTCAATTTTGATGTTGAAGTCATGGAGGGTTACGTGAAGACGGTTAATTCACTAGTTGGGTTGGGCTCATATTCTTACCACCCAAAGAAGCTTGATCTGGATCTGGAAAATAGAACAACTCCTCCAGCAAGGCCTTCTATTGTTGAGCCACAAAAGCTTGAGCTTAAGCAGCTCCCATCACATCTGAAGTATGAGTTCCTTGGTCCGAATAATACATTACCAGTGATTGTTTCAGCATTACTGACTGAGGAGCAAATCGAGAGGCTTCTGGAGATATTTCGTGAGTATGGGCGTGTTATTGGTTAGACCATAGCAAATATTCGGGGGATTCATTCTGGGATCTATGAGCATAAAATGTAGTTGGAGGAGGATAGCAAGCCCAATGTGGAACATCAAAGGATACTGAACAAAAACATGCAAGAAATCATAAAGAAAGAATTCATCAAGTGGTTAGATGCTGGAGTAGTTTAACCTATTGCTGATAGTAAATGGGTGAGCCCAGTCCAATGTGTTCCGAAAAATGGCGGCATCACAGTGGTGCCCAATGCGAAGAATGAGCTAATTCCGATAAGGACTATGACAGGTTGGAGAGTTTGCATGGACTATCACAAGCTTAACATTGCCAGTTGCAAGGATCACTTCCCTATGTATTTTATTGATCAGATGCTTGATCGACTAGCGGGGTGATCTTACTACTGCTTCCTAGACGTGTATTCTGGCTACAATCAGATCAACATCGCCCTTGAGGATCAGGAGAAGATTACATTAATTGTCCTTATGGGACATTCGCTTTCATCAGGTTGCCCTACGGTCTTTGCAATTCACCGGCTACCTTTCATCGGTGTATGATGTCGATATTTTTTTATATGGTTGAAGAATTTGTTGAGGTCTTTATGGATGATTTCTCTGTGGTTGGTGATTCTTTTGATGATTGTCTTGACCACCTAGGTCAAATGCTTAAACGCTGTGAAGAGACTAATCTAGTACTGAATTGGGAGAAGTGCTACTTCATGGTGAAGGAAGGGATCTTTCTCGGGCATAAAATCTCTGTAAAGGGGATTGAGGTCTATCAGGAGAAGATTGATGTGATTTCAAAACTTCTTCTACCTATCTCAGTTAAGGGTGTCCGGAGTCTTGGGAAATGCTGGTTTCTATAGGCGTTTCATCAAATATTTCTCCAACATTACTAACCCGTTGTGTAAGCTTCTTGAAAAAGAGTCTAAGTTCGAATTCGACGAGAAGTACTGCAAGGTAGTCGATGCATTGAAGGAGCGCTTGACCACAACTCCTATTATTGTCTCTCCTGACTGGTCCCTATCATTTGAATTGATGTGTGATGCAAGCGGTTTCACAATTGGTGTTGTGCTTGGTAAGAGACATAACAAAATCGTGCACCCGATCTACTATACGAGTAAGACTCTCAATGCGGCACAAATTAACTATGTGACTGAGCGAGAGCTGCTTGCTATAGTTTTTACTCTTGAGAAATTTCGGGCCTATCTGTTGGGGTCTAAAATTATGGTTTACACTGATCATGCTGCATTGAGGTATCTGATGGAGAAAAAAAAAAAAAGCAAAACAGTGGTTGATTAAATGGGTGCTGCTGTTGCAAGGGTTCGATTTCGAGGTGAAAGACAGTAAGGGAACTAAAAGTTAGGTTGCTGACCATCTCTCTCGACTTGAAAAGTTGGGAGACCTTCAGATGAGCTAGATATTGATGATTCTTTTCCCGATGAGTGGGTTTTGGTAGTGTCAATAGAGATGGTACCATGGTATGCAGGCATAGCCAACTATTTGGTAACGGGCATAATTCTTGATGAGATCAAGTCATACCAAAAGAAGAAGTTCATGCGGGATTCTCGTCAATACTACTGGCGAGCCCTACTTGTTCAGAACATGCGCTGATAACATCATTCAGTGTTGGGTTGCCGAGAGTGAAGTGATGGCGATTCTGAAGGCATGCCACGACTCCTCAGTTGGAGGTCATCACAGTGGTAACCGGACTGCTGCCAAAGTCTTTGCATGCGGCTACTACTGGCCTACTCTCTTTCATGATGCAAATCTATTAGTGTGGTCTTGTGATTAATGTCAAAGACAAGGGAATATTGGTAGGAGGCAAGAGATGCCTATGAACTTTGTGATGGAAGTGGAGGTGTTCGATGTCTGGGGTATTAATTTTATGGTGCCCTTTGTGAGCTCTTGTGACATGAACTATATTTTCGTTGCTATTGATTATGTGTCGAAATGGATAGAAGCGGTGGCTTTACCTAATAATGAATCCAAGAGTGTCATGGGGTTTTTCAAGAAAAACATATTTAGTCGATTTGGTATCCCGAGGGCAATAATTAGTGATAGTGGTTCTTACTTTTACAATAGAGCTTTCACGGGTTTGATGGAGAAGTATGGTGTGAAACATAGGGTGGCAACTCCTTATCACCCTCAGACAAATGGGCAAGTTGAAGTCTCAAACAAGGAAATCAAAAGTATTTTGGCAAAGACGGTCAATGTGAACAGATTTGACTGGTCCTTTGATGATGCTCTATGGGCTTACCGGACTGCGTGCAAGTCCCTGATTGGGACTTCGCCTTTCAAGATAGTTTTTGTCAAAGCTTGCCACCTGCCCATTGAACTGGAGCACAAGGCCATGTGGGAATTGAAGAAGCTAAACATGGATTGGGAAGAAGCAACGAAGCTCTGATTGTTTCAACTCAATGAGATGGATGAGTTCCGCTATCAGGCCTATGAAAGTGCAGCATTGCATAAAGAGAGGATGAAACAGTATTATGATAAGAAAATCCTCAAGCGAGACTTCCAAAAGGGTGATCCTGTCTTGTTGTATAATTCTAGACTGAAGCTGCTACCGGGCAAGTTGAAATCAAAGTAGTCCGGTCCTTTCGAGGTGGTCAGTACTTCGCCCCGTGGGGAAATTGAATTGAAGTCTGAAGATGGAACTCCGACATTTAAGGTGAACATGTAGAGGATGAAGCACTACCATGGTTGCATTGATGGTGATAAGATCGTGGATCGGCATAGATTGAAGCATGGCTACACTCCTACCTGAAGTAAAAAAGGCTAGCACTGTTGGGCCGCGACGTTAAATCAAGCGCTTTTTGGGAGGCAACCCAAGTTTACTTCTCTGTTGTTTTCAATTTTTGTAGCGTAGATAGTGTTCGTATAGGGTAACATTTGTTTTAGTGCAGGAAAACAGAGGCAAAATAAGATGCAAAAGCTGGAAGACAAAATTTTTGTCTGGTAAGAGTACGGCCCATACTTTATGATACGGGACACACTTGGAAGCCCCACCTCAAGGTTAAAATTAGGTGTTCACTGGAAATTGCTACCCTAGGTAAGGGATGGAAGTACGGGCTGTACTTCAAAGTATGGACTGTACTTGCAACCCGGGCCTCAAGGTTAAAATTAGGAGCTCATTGGAAATTTTCGCCCCAATTACATCTTCCAAGTACGCCTGTACTTCAAAGTACAGGCCGTACTTTCCCAGAACATTAAAAAGTTAAATTTTAATATATTCGACTTTGCCTCTTCTTCTCCATAACATCAACCCACGACCTTCCCCCATCAACACCCCACTAACTCCATCACCTTTACTTACAATACACCACTCTTCTCCCCCAAATCCCATAAAGACCACACCCTCACCCACCCAAAACCTAGCTCTCACATGTGACTGCGGAAAAAAAAATTACAAGAACCTGAGTTCAATAGTGTAATACTTGTTACCTAGTCATTCAAGTAATCTATCCAGGTATGTTGATGTATTTTTTTTTTAGTTTCCAATTTCCCTTCTTTATTCTTTTCTCTATTTTCGAATTTTTGTCTGATTTTGGAGTATAGGATTGTTGCTATCCATAGGGTTGGTTTGATAACTGTAGTAGGTTGATTTTGAATTCAGTTGGGGGTAGGAATTTGGTATTGTGCAATGCACAGACTCGTGGAGGTGAGTATAATCAACCCTCCACTGAGTCGGCGGGCGTTTTAATAGACAACTTTATTTTTGAAGTCCGAAATTGTTATGCCCGCATGTTCAATGACTCACCAAGGTAAACAAAGAATTAGTGCATTGGGTGAAGTCTGAGTAACCCATGTCCCGATACCCCATAAAATTTGGATGTCCAGTTGTGTATCGCCTTGAAGAGAGTTAAGTTTTACATGGTGTTTGATGTACGAACAAAAATACAGGTTGTACTTTTATGTAGCCCCCCCCCCCCCCCCCCCGGTACTTCTTGCTCATACTTTTGAAGAATTTTAAGTAAAATCACTATTTTCTTTTAACAAGTAAGGTATGGCTTAAAAGTACGGCCCGCACCTCAAAGTGCGACCGTACCTTCAAGCCGTACTTCCATGTAGGAGGTAAAATTTAGGCCATACTTCAAAGTACATCTCGTACTTCTCAAGTATGGGATACACAACTGAAACTTCATACATGCATTAAAAATTACTTTACTAATTCATTACTAATTTATGCCATACTTTCCGCACATTCTCACATGCGTTGTTTACCTGTGTGAACATGTATGAGGCCAAAGGAACCAGTAAAAAGGGGTGGTGGTTCCAAACCTGCTTGACGGAGGGGTCGAGGCAGAGATAACATTGCCACCAGGCTTCGTGATGAAAACTCTGATGAAGAAGCTGTGATTGCCCCGCCTCCCAAGAGACCGAGAACTACCACCACTAGAAACACCAAAAAACCGCCGCCACCACCGGACTCCTCCCAGTCTGAAGAGGAGGAGTACTCATTTGAATTGGAGTCCAGTAATGCACGGTTCGGAAATGAGAGATTCGGTAATGAAGGGTCTGGGAATAATGGTTCTGGGAATGAAGGGTTCTGGAATGAAGGATCCAGTGATGAGTGTCACACCCTGACTTTACTAGGGTGTGATGGGCACCCGACCCCATATCTGGAGCCGAGCGAACCCGCTGACTCCTATTACATAGACAAACTCATGTATCAGTTAAGGAATAAATACATAGTAGGCTCTCCAAATATTTTTTTTTCTCATAAATAGTGTCTATCATCATATGGGACCTGCGACATGAAACGTAATAACATTTTAACTGGTGAGGCCGTCTACCAACCTGACACTCTATACCCATGACTCTGTCTGCAAAGTCTCTAACATAGAACGGAACATCATAGCATATACTTGGACTTGGCAATCCTCCGGGACAAATGGAGTTGGCCATCTCCGCTGGAACATCTTCAGTAAGGTCTTCTAATCATCTGGGAGTACCTGCGCGGCATGAACGCAGCCCCCGAAGAAGAGGGGTCAGTACGAGTAATGTACTGAGTATGTAAAGCATGAATAGTATCATAATAAAGGAATATACAGTATGAATGATAACAGAATGGACATATGAAGCTTATCCTGGGACAGATGTAGTCTGGACATATGAATGCCCTTCTGCAGAGGTCATGCATGTTTAGTTTATTTTTCAGAAAAACGGTGTTTCTTATTTACATATACAAAAAACAGAACATTTCAGAAAACGGTGTCCTTCATTTACTTTTACAGACGCCGAGTACATCGGCTCTCCCACCCCCCTCCCCAACAGTGTCCCAACATATTGTATATAAATATCACAAATACAGACGCCGTATCCGGCTCTCCCATATCCCGCGTCCGGGCATCCCGCGTCCGGGATGGAATCCAGCTGAATCAGGTGGTGATATAACAGTGGCCCTTTCCCTTCCCCATATACATATACATATACATATACATATTCACATTCATATTCATATATCATACAATTGGCATGCATGAGAGCCCAAAGGAAGTCGTGTGTCCATCGGAGTGACGTAAGGTCGAAATCCTCCGATTGCATTATGGAATAATCGGGTCACTTGTCTCACCTTGAAGGAACGATAATTAAGGCGAGACTCCCAACGGAAAATAGCTTTAAGAGAGAGTATAGCATACGATCTAAGGCATGATAACCGTTAATCCATATGCTTTGAAGTCTTTTAGAAACTAGTATAACACTTCCATATTCACATTGGATTCTTAGCTCAAGACTCTTAGTCGTGGGATCATTCTTGTCGTACTTATCTTAGACATGTCCTCTTTTCTGACATCATCGTTATCATTATTATCATGGAAGTAGTCTCATTAGGATAGGTATAGTACTTGTCATTTGGTAATGGAATAAAGAACGAAGGTTTCTTTTGGATTCAGCATCAGAGTAAGTCAAGCGGAGTAAAAAGGTAAATCCGGGAAACAGTGGGCCCACCTCGGATCAAATGAGGCGGCGTACCAAATTTACATATGTTACATGTCATGGCATTACTTGTGAGGGTTTTAGGGTAGTCGGGTCTCATTGGTGCAATTTCTAACTATTTAGGAAGTTTTCCAACATTTGGTAACATTTTCAATTCAATCTTACTGAAGGAAAAAGGGGAAACTTTAAGTGCGGATTCTGGAGGGTAGGAGGGCCCCCGAGGTTCTTATCCAACATATTACGTCTAAGACATGCCATAGAAAGAAGGGTGAAGCCTTACATACCTTTTCTGCTTCTTATGCGACTCCAAATTCACGTTCCAAATCCGCCAAAATCTACAAATTGGTCATGTTTGCCAAAACTTAATTAGCGCCTTTAGAAGTTAATTCTTGACATAACACTTTGTCTGCCGAAATTTCGGTAGCATTTCCCCTGTAAATATGCCATCCCACCAAGTTCAACTTGGCCAATTCTAATCAACAACAATCCCGGGAATTCAACCCGGCCAAACTATCAACAATACCAACAATTCTTATCAACAACATTAACATTCCATTCAACATATATTCTAACATTCAATTCATTTCACACAATATTCCAACGACTTGATCAACATACTATTTCATCTGAAACCTTTAACTTCAACCACACCATTCATTCTAGGTCGCATAATCTATAGCAACGGCAACCATAATATCAAATTACATCAATTTACTACAACTTACCAAACAATGCCATTCTCGGCCATAACAACTTCTTACATATTTTCATACAATTTCACCCATCTCTACACATTATAACAACAACATGCTACATTAATTCAATCTTCCACACAACATTATACATACCATACACGGCCATAAACTATATATATTTCACGGCCACACATCCAACACACATACTCTCATATAGTTCATCCATTTCTCTACTTTGCACACAACAATAATCAAACTACTAAATAAAAATCATTTCATCTTTCTACATATTCCCATGAATTCGGCCAACACACATAACATCCTTATTTTCATAAGTTTCATCTATTTCAACACATAACAACATGTTTCATCATCCATAAAACATACAAGAAAGGATTGAATCTTACCTTCTCCACTCTATTCTTCCATACGGCTAGGAGCATCTCTTTGCCAAACGAATGGTTTTCTCACTCCAACAACTACTCCACGACAAAGAGGACCCTCCAATTAGTATGAAAGCATGAAGAAAATAATTTCTCCATGATCACAACTAGGGGCTGGTTCGGCCAGCCCCTCTTGGCCGTTTCTCTCCCTTTCTCTTGAATTTTCTAGAACTTAAAATGATGGATTGTCTTATTCTTTCAAGACTTACATGTATATATATATATAATTATAGAGGCATGTGAGGGGCACATGCCCCTCTCTAGAGTTTTCTCTTCTTTTTTTCCATTTTTTTTTCTAGAGCTTTCTTGAATGTTTAAAGAAAAGGATGACTTAATTAGTCTTGCCATGCAAGCTTTGATCACATGCACAATTTCCCTTCCATTTTCGGCCAATGTGGCCTTTTATGCATGCCTTGTGAAATTACCATGTTGCCCCTACGTTCCCACATTATTTCCATTGATCGTTTGTGGATTTTCTCCTTTTGCCCTTATTCTTTCCGCAATATTTCCATAAACCATTTTACGAATTTTCTTTTTCACCCTCAACCCTTCTCAACATTTCCATGCAATAATATTCATGAATAATATTTATAACCAACTTGCACATTACAACCCTTTTTGAAAATAGTCTCGTCCTCAACTTTCCACGGCAACTTTAGAATTTCCAAACGTACAATATACGGGCTATCACAATGAGGGGTCCGCTACTGCAAGCAGATCCGATAATGAACAAGTCCGGGCGACTGATGCGGGTTCTAAACTAGATGACACCCCTGCCGGCTCTCGGAAGTCAGAAACTGAGGGTGACTCTAGTGATGATAGTACAATGGAGTGTAGCCGGGCTGAACTCCATTCTTAAAAAATGAAGGATGACCTACGATTCTCGGTAGAGGGTGTGAAGGATCGATACGAGAAGGGGATCAATGCGTTGAAAAAAGAGGGCAACCCACCGCGTACTATATTTAAGGAGAGGCGCATTGGGTTTCGTGATTTGGAGGATCAGCCTCAGATTACAGATACATTCCAGCATTATGGGCTGGAAGCTTACAGTGTTCTAGTGCGGGAGTTTTATGCAAATTACGGTGCATGTGTGGATAAAATCAGAAAGCCCAATCAACTGAAGCAGAATGTCTCGAGGCCTGATGAGATAGAGATGCAGAAGGTAAAAGCTAACATTTCCACCAATGCAATAAATAGGTAATATTTTGCCGAGAATTATGTTGCACTCACTAAGGTAGCCACGGTCGAGTTAAGAGACAAAATTAATTGGAGGACTACGCAGTCCGTGATTGAGTGGGTTGCTTTCGTTATTGCTAGGGCTGACCCACTGTGGCTCCACAAGAAGTGCAAGGTCCTTAAGAACTCGCTGACCCTCGCAGCGATGTTTTGGTGGAATGTGGTTTGATTTAGAATTATGTCGACTCAGAGTGATAACTCGCTTACTCCGGACCGGGAAGTGATAGTTGTGGTGATCATGTCACGTTATCAGTTAAATATTGGGGAGTTGATCACTATTGAGATTCGGGAGAGAGCACCACAAAATGCTACCTCCCAGCCATTTCTGTGCCTCATCACTAATTTATGTCGGCAGGCAAATGTGCCAAACATCCCCCATCAAGATCATTGTCGGAACCCACTTGCTATTACGATATCAGAAAGAACGAACTTGAGGCTACAAAATCCAATCGAATGATAGAGGATTTGATAGCAAGGCAAGAGGAGGCCGATGTCGAGCCGGATGATGAGACCACCGGAGATGTGACCATTGTGGTACCTCCCACTGATGTGGTTTGTGATACTGAGACGATACCATCCACCTTGGCCGAGCAGAGCACTGTTGCACCTCCTTTCTCAAGGGTTGCACCTCCTCCTATGAGGACTGTACCTCCTCCCGTGAGGACTGTTTCTGCTGCAGCATCAGTGCAGCGACCAGCTACCACTTCTTCATCCACATAGCCACAACTTTCTGATACGTTTGCAGTAATAAGAGAGAATTTTAGGAAGTTTGCGATCAAGGCTTATCAAGCTGATGTTTAGTCTAAGATATTGGCCGGACAGATGGAGGGATCAGTGAAGAGATAGATTAGGGTTGCGTTGGAGCCAGTCGTACAGGCTCAGACCAGGGCACATGAGTTATTTCAGACCCGGTTAGACTATTTTGAGACTAGACTCACTGCGATGGAGCGTAAAGGCCTAGGAGGGCCTGATTTCAGTGAGTTTAGAGTTGAGCTGGAGCAGCTCAAGGCAGATATGCAGACATTGCAGACTGGTGAGCGAGTCATTGTTGAGGAGTCGACTGGACCCATAGATGAGGACCTTGATGCGCTGATCGATGTGTTGACCTTAGTACCAGATGATGAGTTGCTTCCCAGGGATAAGGGGAAGAAAGTGGTAACGTCCGAGACTCCTTCCGGACGGGCGCTTGATCCTGCTATTCATGCCCTGTCGGATCTCGAGGAGATGGAGCATATTGAGATAGCCAAGCTGCAGGCCATGACAGAGCGACCTCGAGACAGGACTAGTAGGACTAGGGATTGCTCGTCGAGTGGCACCAGGCCAGAGATTGCTGCTACTGTTGCCCCCTTACTAGTGTTGCTGCTGGGCAGACTACTGCTATTGGTGTTGAGACAGTGGTGACCAAAGCTGATGATTAGAGCGTCTAGTGCGCCCCAGGTACCCCAACCCATCCTTTATGCTTATATTGATGCAATGGGGACAGTGCCCAATTTTTCAGTTGGGGGTGGGGTTTGTGTATCTGTATATATGTGTTTAGGACCCCCTTGATTTTTTTTGCCAAAATTCTTTTGCTGAGGAGTTTATTTCTGTTGAAATTGGCATGCTTAGGTTGTTTAAATAGGATAGAGCAGATATGACTTAGATGGTAGTGGTTAATGAACTTAAGGCTATGCATGTGATTTTTAAAAGTGTTTGATGAAAAAAAAAAATTTGACCCCTCCCCAAAAAATGATGTGTATGCTCGGGATGTGTTATGTATTGACATGCATGCTTCTGTTTATGAAAGTTTGGAATATTGGGGTATTATGTGTGTCGAATGTTACTTGGGTAGTCAATAAAGTGATCCTTATGCCATTGTGCGTATGAGTACATTAGTTGTGTTCATACTCTACTTTTGCAATCTAGAACTTTCCTGGATTTTCATGCTTGAATGCTTAGGATAGTTTGGTTGTGAAGTGGTCGTAGGCTTTATTTGTTAATTCAGTCACTATTGTCTTATAAGGCTTACCCTGTGATGTAAATAACCCCTAGTTTCTTCTTTTGAGCCTTTGACCTTTTTCTTGACCAGCTGTTAACAAACCTGTACCCATTTTAAATGAATTCCATCTCTGCACCCATTCCCTCCTTGAAACTATTAAAAAAAAGAGGCAAAACGCCTAAGTTGGGGGTGGCAAAAGTGTGAAGAAGAGGCTAAAAGCCTAAGTTAGGGGTGGCGTGAGTTATCTGTTCATGATTCAATGTGGTTATTGTAAAAAGAGAAAAGTAGGTCAATAAAAAAAAATCAGAAAATTGCGGTACAAAAAGAAAGTTAGTTCCATTAGTAGCAAACCACATCGAGGTCGAAAAAGTAAAAACAAAGGGAGGAAAAAATAAGCGATGAATCAAAGTGAAAGAAAAACTGTAGTGTTCAAGGAGGGTGAGTCACTAATTCCTAAATAATTATCCTACCCGTCCCTAAGCCTATATTACAAGCCAAGAACAAGACCTAATGTGATCACAACTGAACCGTCCAAAGTCAAGGCATTGAAAGTAAGGGCAAGCATATGGTATGTGCATTTGTAGTGTGTGAACGTCTTTGTGAGTGTGAGTGTTTCTTTTCTCTTTCGTCTTCGTCCCAATTCTTTATATATATGTGTGTGGGACATTCTTTGGTCTTTGTGAGGGCATAAGGGTTGAGCAACATTAAATACTTGCCCAAACGTAGCGTTTGTGCATGCATCAGTAGTTCTAATAACTTGTTGTCATTTATGGAAGCTTCATTGTTAATCTTCACATGTTTTGAGTCATACAACCGATTTGAACTGTTTTAAATTGAGAGGGTCAGTAGTGAAAATAATGCATGATGGTAGTTCTTAGCCAAAACCATTGTAGACATCTTTACTCTATTGTATCTAAGATAGTTGACTCGTTTATGTTGTGTGACTTTCTTGAGGACAAGCAAAGGCTTTAAGTTAGGGGAGTTTATGTGCCGAGACATCACGGCACATCTGATGCCTTTTTACGAGAAGTTTTACTTGTTTTTAACCGAGTCTGTGTCGTTTTGATGTGTTTTTATTATTTTTCACGTAATTGAGGACTATAAGGCAAGAATGAAGAATTTTCACTGAAGTTAGGACATTTGGCAAAGGACGGGCCGTTCGCTGGCAAATTCCAGAGAGCACTGGAAATTAGAGGCCAAGAACGGGAAAAAACGATGAACCGTACTTTGAAATATGGCTCGCACCTTGAGCCCGTACTTTGAGATTTTATGAAAGCTGAGCCAGCCCATACTTGGAATGTACGGGACGTACTTTGAAGTACGTCCCGCATTTTGCCCGCCGACAGTTGTTTTGTAACAATTATTTTTTCTGATTTCTAGACCTTATAAATAGTTCTCATAGGGTTTCGTGCAAAGGGACAGATCAGTTTTTATTCATTACCTTACCTTAGCATTGAATACTCATAGTTCTTGGAGATTTTTAGACAACAAACAATTGCAATTACTTTCTTCCAATTTCAATCAATCAAAAGTAAGCATTATGATTTCTATATCCTTTTATTGTTCTTCTTCTCCTATGAGTAGCTAATTTCTCTCTAAGGTTGTGAAACCTAAGATGGGTGTTTTTGTGATTGGAAATTGTGATTGATATATGCATAATGGATTGTTAAGGTTTACTTGTTCTTCGTTATTCATTAATAGTTAGTAGTTGCAAATATTAGTTAATGCCATAAACCTTGATTTATTTGGGAAAGTAATTAGGGTTTGGTAAGAACTAGTAACAAGAACTCAAGGCGTTAACCCTTGTTTAATAAATTCACTTAGGAATAAGAGGAATTTACTTGGCATAATTAACCGTTCTTCATATTAACTTTCTTATATTTGGAAAAATCATAGAAAGAAATAATCTTTATTTATTGGGAAATAGTAGAGATTCACATAGAGGATAAGTGCATTCATATAACGATCCATTAGAAGTATATCAAGATCAAAACCCATAATCATACACGTTATCTGATGGGGACACAACCTTGGTTTCTTTTACCATACATTACAATCCAAAGCAATTAGTTAGAAATTAGTCATAAACAACCAACTCTCTACAAATTCATTGCAGTACGACATTAGACCTAAATAAAGCATTCTACGATTTTAGTAACCTTTTCACGCCATATTCCCTATGGAATTTGACCCCAACCTTGTTGGGTTACTATATTTGACATCGTCTCCTTTACAGTAATAAAAGGTGTAATTTGAGCATATCAACCTGCTCCAGCTCTGTCACACCCCAAAATCCACCCTGGACGCAATAGGCGTCCGATGATATGAACAACACCGGAAGCACCTTATAAAATCAATAAACGTCTATTCTCTTTTAACACTTTTTCAGCATTTACTTAAACACGTCATTAAGGTCAAATGGAAATGTGCTCGTACTTATAAAAGTAACTAGCAAAAGTGCAATATAAGTACTTAGTGATTAACGTGGAAAAATTTCCAACATGCCATACGAGACTTCAACAATCTACCCACAATTCAGACAACTATCTATAGAGCTTCTAGGATAAATAAATGAATGAACTAACTGGGGACGCAGCCCACAAACTAAAATAATAAACTAAGATAGATAGGGTGTCCCACGAACAAGGGGGTGAGCTCACCAATCAGTCCGAAAAGCAGCAAGTTCTCATACTCCATATGCGTATCACAAACCTGCTCTTCTTCGTTACCTAACATACCATAAAAAACAACAATAGTATGACTAAGTACTCAATAAGTGTCTCCGGGATAATAGTTAATAGAAAAATATATACATAATAAGTGTAATTAAAACATTATTGAGAAGCAGTTCAAAACGATAATAACATATCATGAATGTCCAGTATAAGTCAACGATGAAGAAATAATCACTTTGAATCCTTAAGTCATGCTCGTTACCTTAAGTTCATTCCAAACAATTCGAATTTCAAAGATAGTGTAAGCCAGTAACCTTAGTAAAATCACCAGTAAAAGCCAATTACACATGAATATATCAACTTCAACTTATTATATCTTTTATCGTATTAAGTCCTTTAAATCATGAACTCAAGGTCATCAACAAGCCACTCACAGGAAATCAAAGTACAACACATGCCAATACAAGCCCAAATCAATAAAACGAAGGGATGACCACTTAAGGTTCCCTAAACTGCATAGAAGCACTACATCGAGGCTATCAACCCACCATGGCTACCCTTCCTCCTAAAGAGCTAGGCAAAGACCACACCAGGGCTACCAACCCTCGATGACCACTCTTCCTCCTAAATAGCTAGGCATGAACCACACTGAGGTTATCGACCCTCAGTGGCCACTCTTCCTCCAGAATGGCTAGGCAAACCCCACTAGGATCCATAGTGACTACCCTTCCTCTCGAGTAGCTAGGACAAACACAAACAATAGAAATCATGACGCATTAGCCTAATCACAAATTATGGAATGGAAGCCGAATCTCAAATAATGGCATGGAAGCCGAATCACAACTCATAGCATGATAGCCAAATTGTTCATTATGAATTATGTTCATCATCCCGTAAATAGGGTAGATCAAGTAATAAATCGGTTTAGAAACCATGTTCAATCATCCCATGATGTGAAAATCATGTTTAAAGATTATCACTTTAGAAATCAATTTAATCATCCCATAGTAAGGGCAAAACAGTTCGAACATCATCTCTTTTAAAATCAAGTTAAGTCATCCCTTATAAAGGGTAAACCATGTTCAAAGTTCAAAGCTTTATAATTCAATTTCAATTGTCCCTTGATAGCAAAATCGCGGATACATACATATAATATAATACACATAAGGTTTAATGCGGCTTGTCCCTAATGTACACAAATCTTTCCAAAGAAACCATTTTAAAGGTTGAAAAGTATATTCGAAAAGAGACATACTTCAAAAGAAGGTCTTCAAATGAGACATACCACAATTTCTGCTAAAATCGCTACCAATGGATTTTCCCACATTCAACAATTGCTGGACAATTAATTAGTATGATAAAGATTAGAACTTCCATCTAATTCCACCCCTCACCTTTTTTGGAAAAACATGGGTTTTAAAGTCAACATTTATGTTCTTCCTTTCATATGATTCATCCATGAATTCTAATCACTTGTAATAACCCACACTAGTCTCAATCCATTCAATAAACACCATTAGAGGTCAAAGATCTTACCTTTATTGAGATCCCCCCCCCCCCCCAAAAAGTCCTCTTCAATTGTTCTTCCTTTGATTTTCAAGAATCTATGGATTGGAATGATAATCTAGTGTTAATCCTTGTTACGTTGATATAGTTTAATGATAGGATGGTTAGGAACTCACTATGTAGGGTTTGTAGAAGACCTGGGTTTTTTTCTCCTCAAAAAGTCGCCCAAAAAAAAAAGTGGATTTGAAAATTTCAAGAAAATCCCGTTCTTATACAATTTATGTCGAGTTGGGGATGCTACATAGCATATGCGGTCCCATTTTGAGTTTACGGCGGCATTCTGGTCGCATACGCAAACCAATAACATTTGAAAGTTGGTCTGAAATGCGAAGTGGACTTATGGCGTCTCATTTGGATTTTGTGGCTGCATTCCTGCTGTCGTCCCATACAGGCTTCAGTAAAACGGGTATAACTCCTAGTACAGAGCTCCATTTGGGATCCACCATATATTATTGGAAAGGTATTTCAAAGATCTAAATTTCATGACTTAAGTGTTCTCAAATTCTCAACGGATTTTCATGTAATTAGGCTAAAAGTCAGACCTACCGTAAACTTGGTCAATTCTACTGAATCTTATGCACTACACTATTAATCTTGATCTTAAATCAACTATTTCCACCTAAACTCATATTTGTAGTATTTCATATGTCTAAATGTCACATTAATACTCATTTATACATTCACACCCTTCCCGGATTTATTGAGTGTTACAAGCTCCTTCAACGACTCTGCACAACCTATGAAGCTCCTACAACTCAAAACAACCTAATACAAATCACTAGGAATGTAAAGATTACAAATAATCTTGAGAATTATACTATGTAACAAGCACTTTAAAGATTAAGCTTGATAGAAACAGGTTCTTTATCGCAGTTTATTCTCTCAAGTAGAAGAACACTTAGGGATAAGATCTTGCTCTTATTCTCTCTCTTTGTGGTTGAATCTATTGTCTTCAACCAACACCAATGTGATGCTTTATTTAGAAGTATAATAGCGGTTTGTATTTATCCTAATCCAACCAACACTTGATTTAATTGATTACAAGAAATCAATTCTTGTTTAACTTGGATTTGAACTTCAAGCGTACACGACCAACTTCTCCTTTCTCCAAGCTAATTCCATGTTGTTCAATTATGGTAATGTTCTCATGTCTTGAAATAATATTCCTTTAGAATCGGATTATGCCTTAATCTCAATTCTCCAAGGTTTTCTTTTGTGCGTGTGGAACAACTTCTTCTGTGTAGAACAAACAGTCTCCAGTTCTTTTCTGAAGGACTCGGATCTCTTAGCAATTCTGCATCAGTGTTTCCTGCTCCACTAGTTGTTTTTAGAGATATGTTAAGGATCTGGTTCTCGTACATTTTTTTCCATTCTTCTTTGTACATAGATTGTCACTTATAAAATGTATCAGTCATCAAAACTCCATAAGATCATGAATTAAGATTGAGATTCAAGCAAATCATCAAATTTCCCCTTTTTTATGATGACAAACCCATCATTGCTCCATACTTCTTCATGTGCACTCTACAACTTTCTCATTCTTCATGTGCATCTTCCCCCTTAGGAACAACTTCTATGTTGACAATCTCCCCCCTAAGAACCAACTCCATGTTGATCTAGCTTCTGACTTTAGTAAGATGTTAAGCATACTTTAGTCTCTATAGACTTTAGAAAGATGTTAGGCTCACTTCAGTCTATGCCAGGCCTTAGCTTTCGTTCGTTGTGACCCTCTAGATGGCTCAGTGTAAGTACATGATCATATTCATATGTCTTGTTTAAAACTTCTCTTCAATGTCTGTGTAACGACCAGATTCTATTTTAAGGATAATTTGTGCAGCTTTCATCTTCACCGAAAAACAAGTGTATTAACCAGATTAAGTGTACATATATCAATTTCAAACTCATGGCTACTAGGACTACACTATCATGAACATAACACAGGTGATTAAATGAATTCATTAAGTTAAGACCTTAACATGATTTTCTATGTAGCTTATCAGGACACAAGACCCAAACCAAATAGATAGTTTACATGTTCTAATACTGCTAAGGATAGTATATGGAAATCAAATTAGTTATGTAGAAAGATTAATATTTGGTTTTGGCTAGGAAGGGATGGGGACCAGGTGCTCGATTTATGATCAAATGGTTTGTATGATTCCTCATAGTCTTGTCAAGGTGAGTAATAATATCATTCTAAACTCTTCAATTGTATATTCTTTTTTTTTTTTTTAATTTCCAGAAGGCATGCCTTCTGGTTTTTCATTAATCAAAAGAGTCTTCTACATAAAAAATATAGAGAATAAAACTTGAACCATCTTGATGAGTAACTCACAAAAAATGGTTTTACACTATGATAATGAAAATAACTCTATAGCTATATATCCTTCTAAGCATGCTGAATCTTCCTTGTTTTGATCCTTAGTGATGGAATTTGTGACTTGTCCATGTTTATAATCCTCCTTCCCATGGCTAGTAGGGTCTAAAAGCTATGAAACTCCAGTAACTCATCATGTTGAAAAGAAATGTTTGCCAAGAAATCTGCTAATTGATTGCCTTCTCTGAAAGCATTCTTAATGTCCATGTTCGGGTGCCTTATTCTATGCTGCATCACCTCTACCCTCTCTACTAGCTGCCAAGGTATTTTCCATACATCCTGAATGATGTTCTTCAATGCCAGTGAATTAGTTTCAACCTGAATATGTTGCAAATTGTTAAAGTAACAATAATGAATAGCCTCCTGTATTGCTGCTGTCTCAGCTTCCATGTTGGTAGTTGTGCCTAGTTTATTGGCCTGTGCATACACAAGATCCCCTCTATCATCTCTGATGTAAAATGCATATGCACTAAGTCCTGGATTCCCTTGACAAGCTCCATCAGTATTGCATTTGAAGTCATGTTGTGGCAATTTCCATACCACCTTATGAACATGAAGCCTTGGCTTATATTGTGTGAGCATCTCCACTATAGAAGGCCAGTCTGGTGGAAGCCACCTTATCCATGGATATTTCACTTGAACCAGCTGGTATATGGTCTGCTGAACTTGATACACCATTCTGTTGTATGTAGTATTTCTGCCATGCTTAATAGAATTTCTCCTTTTCCATATTTCCCATACTAGGATAGCAGGAATGGCTTGAAAGATGGTATGCAACTTGTGTGATGCAGGAGCTGTCCACCAAAGTGTAATAACTTGTTGCAAGTGCAGCCTTTCTATGTTTAAACCTGCACAAGAAGCAAACTGTTTCCAAAGCTTAAAAGTTGTTGGAGATGTTAGAAATAAATTAGACATGGTATCTTGCTTATGATCCTCACAACACCAGCATCTTGATACAAGACTAGTATGCATCCTCTTAAGAGTATCATTAGTAGCAATTCTCCCTTTCCACAGTCTCCATAAGAAGAGATTGATCTCTATTGGCATTCCCTTCAACCATATGAATTTATACACTGATCTAGTTTCTTGTTTTTGCCTTACCTCTTCCCATGCACTCTTAATAGAGAATTGACCACAGTTTTCCCCTATCCACCAGGCCTTATCATTATCATCCTCCACCAAAGCAGAACTGATATTTTCCACAATGTATTCCACTGTTTCACTTGACAAAACTGAGGTTAATTTCTGTTGATCCCATTCTCCATTCAGAATATATTCCTTAACTTCAGTCTCATCTTCCAAGTTATGCTCATTATCCACAAAAAACATGCCCCTTGTCTTGTCCAGTTATCAAACCAGAAAGTAGATGTGCCTGTCTTAATCTGCCGCCATATATTGTGCTCAATGTCTTCCCTTACAGTTACCATTTTCTTCCATGCATGAGATGCATCCCTGGCTTGTGCAATAACAAGATGAAGTTTTTTGCAGTACTTGTTAGGCATGGAAGCACCCTATAATGACACTGATGTTCTAAAGTTCCACCAGAGTTTTGCAAAAAGAGGTTTTGAGATATCATGTAGAGATCTGAATGTAAGACCTCCCTCCTCATTTGGTAAACACATCTTTTCCCATGCAACCCAGTGTTTTCCTTTAACTCCTGTAGTATTACTCCAAAAGAGTTTAGCAAAAATCTTATGCAGCTGCTCAATCACCCCTTTTAATGGATTCATAGCAGATAACAGAAAAACTGGCATAGTCTGCAGAACATGAGCAATCAAAATATACCTTCCACCAAATGACCGTAGCCTATTTTGCCAAGACATTACTCTATTCATCACCTTTTTTATTAAACCTTCATAATACACTATCTTTCTTCTTCCATAGAATACTGTACATCCCAAGTATGTAAATGGAAAAGTTCCTTTCCTCATCTCAGTCTTCCTTTTTACTCTACCAACAACACTTGCTGGGACCTTCTCATGCAAGTAGAAAGAGCTCTTCTCATTGTTTACCAACTGACCTGACACTTTCTCATAGTTTCTTAGCACCTTCATCATCTTTCTCAAAGAAACAGAATCTGCTGAGCAAAATAAGATTGTGTCATCTGCATATGACAGATGATTTATCTGAGGACTCCACTTTGGCATACCATAGCCCTTGAATATTGGATCATCATGTAAGTCATTCAAATTTCTGGCCAAAACCTCAGCAGCTATATGAACAGTGTTGGACAGAGTGGATCACCTTGCTTCAAATCCCTTGATGACTTAAAAAAGGCATGAGATTGCCCATTAATCAATACTGAGCACCAGTTGTTTGATACCAATCTCCAAACCATATCTATGATAATTTCAGAGAAACCAAACTATCTAAGCACTTTAGTTAAGTATATCTATGAAACTCTATCATAAGCTTTTGCCATGTCAAGCTTTACCACCACATAGTGTAGTTTGTTTCTCTTATTAATATCCCTGATGATCTATTGGGCCAATAGTACATTCTCCACAATGCTCCTACCTTTAACAAAACCAGTCTAAGTGGTTGATATTATTACAGGCAATAATGGAACAATTCTTTCATGCAGAACTCTAGAGATGATTTTATTAGCAAAACTGCTTAGACTGATTGTTCCACCTCAGAAAAAAAAAATCATGTCGTTGCATAGTAAATAGACTAACGCAGTGTGAGACGTATACGATGTCCCTACAAGTAAGAAGTAGTGCTTAACGGTTCTAATTAAGATTTCAAAGATGTTTGCGGCAAGAGAAGAAAGTTCGTTGAAGAATGTCAAGCATAAGTCAAGTTTTGGAAAAGGGTTTGCAAAGTACCGAGCTAATATTGATTTAATAATATCTTGAGGAAAAGTTATAGCACTTCTTAGATTGCTAATGAGGTGTTAAACAAGGTGCTAAGAAGGTTTCATAAGGATTGGAGATCAAACGAAGCGACGAGGACAAGATCGGAGGAAAGGTGGATTATACGACCATTTATACGGTCCGTATAATATTATACGGTCTGTATAATGGTTCGTATAACCTTTACAGTGAAGGTCCATCACTGATGGAGTTATACGGTCACTTATATGGACCGTATAATGGTTACAGACAGAATGATTTTAGGCAGTTTCACGGTCACTTAAACGGACCGTACAAGTTTACACGGACCGTATAAGTGTCCGTATAATACCCGACGCCTGAATAATTTTCAAGTGTAAATACATGTTCCTACTCTTATTTTCTCATTCTCTCCACTTCTTTATTTCTCTCAAGACTTCTAGAGGGTTCTACATATTTCATCAACACAAATTCAAGACAAATCAAAGGTCAACTTCATCAAACCAAGGGAATCAAGTATAAGGAAGCTCTTTAGGGTTCATAGAAGTCAAGAATTTCTTTGGAAGAGGAACTAGGGTTTTCTTCAAGTGGAGCATTTCTATCCAAAACCTATTTCTACACAATCAAAGGTAAGTTTTATGATCATTTCATTTTATTTGGAATATTGAGGGGTTGAAAGACATGGATTATGAAAGAAGGTAGAATATAGAGCTTAAATGTGGAAGTGAGGGTGTTCTTGAATACTAGTGTGACATGAACCATAATTCTTGAGACGTTATGAGTATAATCTTGTTATAGATGATATAAAGAATATTGGAGAAACATGATATAAGGATGAATGTGGTGTTATATTGTGTCTATGGTTATGAATAACTTTGAGGGGAATTTTGAGAATGGAATAATGTCGAATTTGCCAAGTTATAGATTATGATATTAAGAATGTTGTTATTGATATTTGGGAGTTGTTATATCATATGGAGGAAGTTGTAGAAATAAAGGAAATGCTGCCTAATTTTCTTTAGCTTTAGCTTAAGCTTAAGTACGTTTCCGATTATCTAATCTTAGCACGAATTCCTTTGAATGTAGAATTACGAACTCGGAAGGAAGCGTTTAGTCGGCAAGTAAAAGGGCAAAAAGGTATGTAAGGCTAGTCCCTTCTTTTCCAAGGCATGATTCCTATGATATGACTTCCTTTATCTTTCCATGACTTTCTTACTTTCCGTAAAATATGAGTCAATGTTTATAAAGGGCTTCTTATAAGATAAAGAAAGGAAATATGTCATGAGTATGATAATGATGATGATGAGTCTAATCCTAAAGATCCTAAGGCCTATGATATGATATTTCTACGGAGCTAATGATCCTTATACGATTCTTTGATGTTATTCATTATTGCTAGACCCACCTTAAGATGCTAGTTTCTTAGAGGTGAGGTATGATGATAATGATTACTCCATAATAGAATCGAGGGTTCTCGACCTTACGTCACCCCGATAGAGTTGTAGTATTTAATTGATTTCTTATGCATGCTTCCTGTTAAGTATATGATGATGAGGTTACACCGTGCCTAGATGGTCGGACATGTCACCGCGAAGGCGGGTTCTATACGTTTACACCGTGTCTAGAGGGCCGGACATGTCACCGCAAAGGCGGGCTGCATACGATTCCACCGTGCCTAGATGGTCGGACATGTCACCGCCAATGCGGGCTGCTTATTATTACACCGTGCCTAGAAGGCCGGACATGACACCACTAGTGGGCGGCGTGCGATGGTTACCCGGACGCGGGTTAATGATGATGGTATATGTGATATATGTAACATGTGTTTCCATTTAAAGGATAAGCAGATTGTATATTCACCCCCACCCTCCATTATTTCTCTATTATGTTAGTATTATTCATGCCTTACATACTCAGTACAATGTTCGTACTGACGTCCTTTCTTTTTGGACGCTGTGTTCATGCCCACAGGTAGACAGGGAGGTGGCCCAGATTCATAGGTGTTCACCAGCAGATTTCCAGGAGCACTCCATTATTCCGGAGGTGCCATTTTGATTCATTATTTTGTGTATATATATTTGGTCATGGCGGGGTCCTGTCCCGTCCTTATGTCTAGTACTCTAGTAGAGGCTTGTAGGTACGTACGTGTGGGTAGTTGATGTCCTATGATGATCACATTGTACTCTTGTATATCATTTTTGCAGCCATGAGGGCTTATGTATCTAGACTTATGTTGCTTTGGAGATTATATATATGTTCAGGTTGAGTATGATGAATAGCTTAACGAGTGGTGCTCGGCAGTTAGCTCCGGGTACCCATCACGGCCCTAGTCGGGTCGTGACACTGATAGGTCTCAGATCAGCAAAGGTGTTTATATTCTCCCTTTTTGGAATCAACACAATGTTTGTGTGAGTGATGCATCTTGGCAGTTCTTGACCACAGAAGAAGGCCCTTACCATATTAGTTACATCTCTACCTATGAAACTCCAACATGTTTGAAAGAAATGGCCTGAAAAACCATCTGGGCCACCAGTACTATCCCCATTTAATCCAAAAATTGCATTCTTGACTTCTTCATCACTAGGTAAAGCGGTCAAGTCCTCATTCGGTGCATTAATGATCACCTTAGGAATCTTTTTAAGAATCTCATAATCACCTGATGTTGCTTCTTTTCTGAACTGGTGTTGATAGAATGAAACAGTTTCTTGTCCAATATCAGCATTTGTGTTTAACCAGTCCCCTTGACTATTTTGTATAGTATGAACTGCCAACTTCCTCCTTCTTCTTTTTACATAATTATGAAAAAACTTTTTTTTCTGTCTCCATCCTTGAACCACCTCATGCCAGATTTTTGTTTCCAGTATTCCTCCTCCAAGCATAAATATCTATTAAGATCAGCCTGAGCTTTGTGCAAAGCTTCTCTATTCAGACTTGAGGGATTCAATTCAAACTGCAACTCCTTGACTTTGATCATATCTTCCATTGTGGAAATCTGTTGGAATATATTCCCATATGTTTCCCTACTCCATACTGCCAAGGCCTACTTCACCTTGTTTATTTTAGCCTGCAACTCAATGAAAGGATTAGCTGCAAAATCCAAACACCGGTTGTTTTCCACCACTTCCATGAACTTTGGATGAGAAGTCCAAAAATTCAGGAATTTAAAAGGCTTAACTACCACTTCAGTCTGAGAATCACACACTACATGGAGAGGAGCATGATCATAACCATGTTTAATCTGATGAAGAACTTCAGCTGTTAGGAATAAGTCCATAACTCCTGATTGCCCAGCACTTTATCAAGTCTCTTGAATATGCAATCCTCCGCTATTCTGCCATTCCACCAAGTGTATCTTCTCCCAGAGAATTTCAGCTCCCAAAAACCACAATTATTAACAAAATGAGCAAATTCAGCAGTTTCAGGGTGATGAACTAGAAGGCCTCCCAACTTTTACTCAGGTTTGAGAATAACATTAAAGTCACCCCCAACTATCCAGGGCACATGAACATTAAGAGCCACCTATCCAATTGAGTCCCATAATTCCTGCCTCTCTGCACCACTGCATTTAGCATACACAGCAGTGACATATGCTTCATACTGCAAATTTATATAAGATAGCTTAAGAGTAACATGTTGTACTGAGTCAACTATAACTTGTGTTTGCCATTCCTTAGTCCAAAATAACCAGATCTTCTGTGACACATTAACCATTGCATTTTGTATACCTAACCTTCTCCAGTATTCTTCAATCACCTCAGGCTCTTGGAAAGGTTCCATAATTGCTATAATTGCATAGTGATGCCTCCTATGTAAATTAGTCAACCGCTAAAAAGTATATTTAGAGTTTACTGATCTAATATTCCAAAATAATAGTTTGTCTATCATTGAGAACTGAGAGGCTTGTTTTTATTACTCCTTGTAGTAAATGGAAGTCGCACAACATTTTGCTTTGTCCTCTTACTACTTTTTAAGATACTAGTCTGCCTAGGAGATAAATATCCATCTCATGAAATCTGCTCTATATCAAGGTCCATTGATTCATCCTCCATTTTATCTCTTTGCTCATCATTTTCTGCCTCATCAGATTCTACCTTTTCAATATACAACACTTGCAGTGAAGAATTTCCTAGATTTAAAGTATTAGGATCCTCTCATTTATCAACATCCTCCCCTTTACTCTTCACTTCAAGCTGATCAAAAGATGTTTCCTCCACAAAAAAAGGCTTATCAGGAATCATATTTGTGGACACAAAACTAGAATATTCTGTGCAGCTTTCCACATCTTCCTCATTACTAGTTTTTCCACCCAAAGGATCCTGCCATTTCAATAATTCTAAACCATCCACTTGTTTTCCTGAACCAACCTCTTGAGTATCAGTGGCCTTTACTTCACCATCAAGTAATGTCTATTTACCTGTCACTAGATTATCAGGAAAAACCTTTCCCAAACTTAGCTCACCTCCTTCGAGACTTTTTTGAATTTGCTTCCCAAAAAATGCCTCTACCCATGGCTTTGCTGTCTCTTTCCCTTTTGATGTTGTTGTCCTAACAGTCTCAGTGTTAAGATCTATTACGCCTTAGACGTTTCACATTTTTGTGCGGTGATTAAACTAATGCAAGTTAAGGTGTACACGAGATCCCTACAAAGAAGAGGAGATATTTAATAATTCTAGTTAAGATTCTGAAGACATTTGAGGCAAGGGAGGAAATTTCGTCAAAATGAAACTTAACTGCAGTTCTGCGAAAATGAGGGTTCGACGGTCGTTCTTTGTACCATCGGAAGTGTCGACGCTTCGTTGATTGGGCCGAAGAATTGATGTAGCACCAAGACCATTTGACGGAGCAGATCGACGCTCCATCGATCAGTTCGACGGACCGTTCTTCTCACCGAAGGATGAAAGGAAATGAAAGTTGCTCACTGGAAATTTCATGACTTCGACAGTCAGATCGACGCTCCGTCGATCTAATCGGCGCTTCGTCGTTCGTACCGTATAATTGCCCGACTGGTCAAATTTTTTTTATATATGGACGACCCAAGCTCATTTTTTTTTTTCATTTATAGTCTTCTCCAACCCTCTCCACACCTCTAGAACATTCCCCGCACTATATCAACAAAAACCCATGATAAATCAAAGATTAAACACCAAAGATTAGTAGAATCAAGTGCAAGGATGTTCTCTAGGGCTTGTGAAAATCAAGAATTCCTTTGAAATTAAAGCTAGGGTTTTCTCCAAGTGAAGTATCTTCATTCAAAGATCGTTCCTACACAATCAAAGGTGAGTTTTATGTTCATTTCATGTTATTAAGAATATTGAGTGGTTGAAAGACTTGGATTGAGGAGGAAAGTAGATTATGAAGCTCTAATGTGAAAATAATGGTATTTTTTAATAGTTACTTGACTTGAATGATAGTTCTTGACATGTCATGGGTATAATCTTGTTATGAATGATATTAAGGATGTTAAAGAAGCATCACATGTGAATGAATACGGTTTTGGGTGGTAACTATGGTTATGGATGACTTTGAGAGGGAATTTGGAGAATTGAATAATGTCTACCTTAACAAAGTTTATTTGTTATGATATTATGGATGTTGTTATTGATGTTTGGGATTTGTTATATTATATGGAGAAAATTGTAGAAACAAGGGAAGTGCGGTCCAATTTTTGTTAGCCCTTAGTCGCCTTAGCTTAGCTTCAAACATGTTTCCAGTTATCTAATCTTAGTACGAATTCTCTTGAATGTAGAATCGTGAACTGGGAGGAAAGTGTTTAGTCGACAAAGTTAGAGAGACGTAAAGGTATGTAAGGCTAGTTCCTTTCTTTCAAAGGCATGATTCTTATTTTGTGATTCCCTTTCTATAATCCCATGATCTGCTTACATCCTAAAAGATGAAGGTTAAAGGTTCTTAAAGGATCTTATGGGATAGAGATGAGATATGCTCCAAGATAATGATGATGATAATGATGCTATGATGAGCTCGATATTCTTATCTTTTGGATTTCATTGATGTTACTTCCTGTTGTTGTCTCACCTCATGATATTAGTTCCTTCACGGTGAGACATAGTGATGAGGATTATTCCATAATGTAATCGGAGGTTTCTGTCCTTACGTCACTCCGATAGAGTTACAGTTTTTACTTGAGCTCTAATGCATGCTTTAGATTATGTATATATAATATTATACCGTGCCTAGTTGCCCGGGCAGTCAGCACTATGACAGGCGTAATGGGCAGCTATGATGATTATTACACCGTACCTAAGTGGGTGGGAAGCAACCACTAGTGGACGGCTTGAGATGTTTACCCCGGATGGGGGCTAATGATGATCACAACATACCTATATGGTCGGGCAGCTTATATATGTATGATATGATATTGTTTTTATTATAAAAGTTAGCATGCATGACTCTGCCTTAGGAGGCAACCAGTTACAGGTTTGCGCCTCGCTTTATGTTTCTTTATGTCTTTCTTATGCTGTTGTACATGCCTTACATACTCAGTAGATTGTTCGTACTGACGTCTTTTTCTTTATGGACGTTGTGTTCATGCCCACAGGTAGACAGGGAGACGGTGCAGACACTTAGGAGCTTGTACAGCGAATTTGAAGGAGCACTCCACTACTCCGGAGTCGCCATCTCTTGGTATATTCTTTTGCGTACATGTTGGGGAATGGTGGGGTCCTGTCCCGTCCTTATGATTTCGGTATTCCAGTTAGACGCTCGTAGATACTCATGTGTGGGTTGTAGATGCTATCTGATCATCTTCATTGTATATTCTGTACATCATTTTGTAGCCTCGAGGGCTTATGTCTATTCATGTTTTGGGACGTATTGACGACTATTTTACGATAAATCTTGTGTTGAGAATGATGTATGCCCAGGTTCAGGATGATGGATAGCATGATGAGTGGTGCTCGGTAGTTAGCTCCGGGTACCCGTCATGGCCCACTAGTTGGGTCGTGACAAGATCATTATGTTCCTCACCATCATTAGTAGCTAAAGCACCAAACATATTGTTAGTAGCAACACCTATTTTATTCCCATCATTGTTAGCCTTCGCCCCATTATTTCTATTATCCGCTATTGCTTTTCTTCCATGAATTCGTTTGTTATACCCCCTCTCCCCCTTTTATATCTTTTTCTTCTTGGGAGCTGTTCCTTCTGATTTCTGTCTTCTTTTGTATTGTTCTTCTCCTCCACCTTCTTTAAGACCTCTGAGGTATGTTGTCCGAGTGTGTGATCATTCTTCTCTATAGAATCAGAATCATCAATATTATCAGTCTCTTGTTTCTTGTTAGTACTTCCTTTCTTTTTACTATCATCCTTCATCTCTTCTCCGTCATCTACTGGATACAATTCAGGATAAAGCTTGAAACACTCAACTTCATTATATCCCTGTAACTTACATGTTTTACAATATTTTGGGAGGTGATCATAATTAATCTCAATCCACTTATCAATAATCTCACCAGTGATCTTCTTCCTCATTCCAATATTTACCCTTTGAGGTAAATCTTTCAATAAGTCCACTTCTACTTTAACTCTTGCACAACTAGGCCTGGTTTGATTCTTTGTTTCCATATCCACTTGCAATGGCTTCCCTACTGCTGAAGCTAAAGTAAAAACAGCTTCTTTGACAAAGAAGTTCGGAGGCAAATTAGGGAAAGATATCCATGCAATAGCAATGCTTGTTTCAGCATCAGGATCAAACCGAGGATCCTAGTTAAGGGTTCTCATCGGATACCACCAATTTTGATGATCGATATAAAAGGAAGGCTTCGATAGTAGATTCACATAGTCTTCAACTAGGGTTGGACGAAGCAACACATACCTATTGCGTAGCAGACCTATAGGACACTCTCCCTTTAATTCACACTACTTTGGTATAAGTTTACGAAGCTCTTTAATATCAGGCCAACCATATGAAAACTTTCCAACAATGGCATATTGGAGATTTTCTTGTTTTATCATCTGTTCTATTTCTTCTTCATCCCACAAAAATCTTGGTTCTCCATGCAAGTATGTGATTTTCTTTTGTGGTAATGGTGGAAAGTTTTCAACTAGTTGTATAGGTTTCAAGGTTGCTGCGTAGGTTTGTGGTTGTACAAGCCGCATGGGTTGTTGTATAGTATTGGGTGGGGTTCCTGATAACTGGACACCCTCCGGTGGAGGCTACCCAGTGGCCATGGTGGCTGGAAAAAAGGATGAAAAATATTAGGGTTTTGCTAGGGTTAGGGTTTCTCTAGAGAGAGTTTTTCTTTTCATGACAATTGCATATTCTCAACCTTTATGATTATGTGTTTTGTTTTCTCATCCATCCTCATCTACTTCTTTCTTCAAACAACTGATTTTTTAGAAGTCAGTCTTGTTGTTCAACGAACCTGATTCTTAGTGTGTGGATCAAATTGCTTTAATATCACGTTCTTGATGTCGCTCTCTTGATTGAAACTTCTTTCTTGTCCATTCCTTAGAGATCAGAAACTAAGGATACAAGTTCATAATCAATATCAGATTCCTTTATCACAAAATCCTCATATGTTCCTTGTTGCTTGGGTTCTTCCTCCTCTTTTCCAAATTCTCATTATATCTTTCCCTTGAATCACTATTTGTGTTCTTTTGTCTTTGAGCAAAGAATTTATCAATAGGTTTTCACAATTTTACTTTTGACAAGTTTTATGACTCTGAGAGACTCATTATAATGATGTTCTGAATTATGTGGAGATACTTGCAAACCACTTTATAAAATGGGAGGAGATTTATAATGTCAGGTTTTTGGTTCAAGGCTAATGGCATATATGGACTACTCTTCTTCTTCTTCTTCTTCTTCTTTGTGTTGGAATAGTTTTAAATTGTTATGTTGGTTGTTGGCACCTAAGTTTGGCCCTCCAATATTTCTACTTAATTGCTTTTACTTCTTGTATCACAAACAAAGTAAGATACGCATTTCTGAGGAACAAAATGATTTTATAAATTATTCCGATGTCATTTTGCCATTCCATTTGGCAAGATCTCAAAGGATATATTATTGTAGATCATTTGAATTATTTGCATAATTTACAGGTGTTTAAAGATATTTACATGATTTAAAGATTTTTAAAATAGTGAAAATAATTATTAAATTAATTATTTGACCTAATTTATAATACATATGATATTATCTCACTCCGTTAAAACGAGAAGCTTAATTGATAAAGTTAAATAAATAACTCTGTCTTCAATTATGTGCAATTATCTTTTAGAAATGGTTACAATTGGTTAGCTACGATTAATTAGGTAATTAATTGTGGTTACAATTGAAATAGCCAAATTAACTATTATATAAGTATTTACGGCTATATCTGAAATAGTCAGATGCTTATTAAATGTTAATTTAAGATATAACCGCAATTAATGGTCACTATACGTATTTTAAAATGAGGATAATTGATTAATTGATTTTAATTTTTTTCATAATTAAAATAATTAATTAATTATCACATTTTTAAAATTGGACCAATAACTTAGTTTTACCTTTTTGCCCCTATATACCTATATATACACATATATACATGGATTGTATACATGAGTATATCAAAAGGGCCTTTTTCCTTTTTTTTTAAGTTGGCCGAGTCAGGCCCAACTCCCTTCCCTTTTATTCTTTGGACGAAGCCAAATGACCCCTTCCCAAATTAAGACAACGGTTTTTCTCTCTCTTCAAACATTGAGGACGTTGCCTTGCTGGAAATGGCAACGATTGAAGGCCCACGATGGTCCTCTCTCTTCATTTGCAAGCGAGAGTGGCAAGAGCATTAATTATTCTGCCGTTTCTCAACCAAAACCACCAAATCTCACCCTAAACACACCGTAAGTCTCTTCCTCTTTTCCCTTTTTATTTTTGCAAAATTTTAATTGTTTTTGTCTCATTAAGACCTAAAAGCCTCGATTCTTATAGGTTCGAAACCATTCACAAGGATTCAAGAGAAATCCTTGAGAAATTGGGCTTCTCCCACATCGATTGAAGAGGGTATTTGGGGTTTTTGAATTCCTATATAAGAGACCCTTCTTTCTCACTTCAAAACAAGCTTTAATCAGCATGAAGTCTTAAAATCCTAAAAATATAAGGTTTGAGCAAACACTTGATAATCTAGGGTTTAAGCATTTAGAAAACTCTTAAATTTCGAGTGTTTTAGCCAAAAAAAATTAATTTCTTTTCTCTTAGTTTTGTGGTTGAGTATCGGGTCAAGGAGCTCAAGATTTCCAACTCCATTCTCGATTGAGGCTGCACGGAGAAAAGGTATTATTCTTTCCTTTGTCATTTCTTCAATTTTTAGTTTATTTACGTGTTTTTCCTCTGCAATTTGATATGTGTTGTGTGTTTAATTGTTAAATTAGTTGTTTAGGATTAGTTAGATGTTAGCTTCATTACATGTTAGTTTTAGTTAAAGCATCTGCTTAGTTAAATGTTGTTTTAGGTTTTAGCTTTGTATTACTTAGGTATGTTTAGTTAAGAATGGATTAACAAGAGCATGCTTAGGGCATTAGGCCAATGATTGATCTTTAAAACTGTGTTTAGTTTATAAATACCTGCCTATGCTTATAGATGTTATTAGTCAAATACATAGTTGATATAGTGATATTGGGATCATGTTTGCTTAAGATTAAGGAGGGATTGCTGATTTTAAACATACTCCATATGAGAAATCTTTCCTTGGGTTTAGGAGTTAGTTTCTTTGTGCCATAAAACTGTTCTGACTTAGATATGTCTTGTTTATTAGGTTGTTTATTTGGCCTGGCATGTTCAAATGTCACTCAATGAGTTGGACCACATAGGTTTGAACTTTAGAAAATGTCAAGAGTGTTTTATGTAGCTATGAACTATGCTTCTCAAATAAAAGATATGATGTGTGTGACCCTTGAGTTAATATTGGTCTGAATGCATGTACCATCATATCTTGGCTTGTATGAAATAGCTCGATATCATAGAAGAATAATGATTTAGGAATAGGAGGTATAAAACATGTTTGTTCCCTTTGGTGTTTAAGTGATGTTGTCAAGTCTGTGAGGGTTTTAAGAAAGGGATTTGCCCCTTTATGGGTATTCAAGGTAAGGAATGAATGCTTTATAAACATTTATCTCTTGGCCCTATCCTTTTCACCTTTTGGAACTGGTTCAATACCCCTCCCTTGTCCTTTTTTTTTTTTTTTTTTTTTTTTGCTTATGTTGTGTTGAGTTCTGACAAGAGACAAGATAGTGTTCCATTGGTTTGGTTTGGGATTTAAGCTCAACAATAACCTTAAGTTAGTGCATTAAACTGGACATTGGTTCTAGACCTCTAACTGTGGCTTCCCATGTCATACCCCGATGTGGGGCATGACGGGCACCCGGCCCTATCGACCAAGTACCACCTGGCATATATTGACATAATTTCAGAACAACTATTCTGGCTTGTATTGTGATCTCACTGTAACATGGAAAGACGCATGCACACAGAAAAAGACCCAATACAACAGAAGACACATGCATGACTATACATTTATATAGCAGACGAGGCTGCCACAAGAGTGTAATAATCAAACGATGGCCGACGAGGCTGTACATAACATCTACATACATTATACTGTCTATGAACCTCTAAAAGTACATATACATGACATACTGGATGGGTCAGGGCCCCGTCGTACTCAAAAGATACATATACATAACATGTGAACATAGCATACACCAAAAGAGCAAGCCCGGTACAATGACACTTGCTGACGACCCGCTAAAGTTGATAGTCCTACTGAAGAAGTCCTCCGTTCTATCTGTCAGGACATGCAGCATGAAATGTAGCGTCCCGTAGGATGGGACGTCAGTACGGATAAATGTACAGAGTATGGAAGGCAAGAATACAACAACATAATCAAGATACAAGTGTAAGTGGATAGAAGCAACTTGAAACTCTGAGGACATGTGACATGCATATGTATATATATATATATATATATATATATATATAGCATCATTATCATAACGTACCTAGCATTTTCAGGACTCGGTGTGTAACATACCCGGCCATAAAAGGACTCGGTGTGAAGCATACCCGGCCACAATGGGACTTGGTGTGAATACCCAACTAATCAGTGGTTGCACAATAAGTGTCGTACCCAGCCGACTATAGTGCGTCTTGGGGTAGTAAAATTATGTGTGTATATATATATATAATTCATGAAGGACTCATAAATGTAACACATGGGCCTTTCGGAATGACGTACGGTCGATAACCTTCGAATAACATTACGGAAATCAAATTAACGTCAAGAACCCTTCAATGAGGCCAAACAATCGAGACAAGAATCTGCTAACATGGCTAGGACATTATAAACGAAGCATAAGACATTAGAATAGAGTAAATTTGTTTTGGAACGTTCATGGTCAAGTTCAAGTTGGATTTGTGCCAATGAAGAAAGGAAACGAACACCTTACATACCTTAATTCGCCAAGCCGCTACTTGAAGGAATTCCTTATTTCGAAGCCCGCTCGTCCCTTGCCCCTACATGGCGATATATGACTTTAGGTAGGTCTTAATTGTTCGTATACCAACGCATATGTGGTGTATCCTTGAGACTATTTGATTTCGGGTTAAGGGAATTCGGGCACCATTTCCTCTATTTATACTACGTTCCCATGATCTCAACAACAACTAAAACCAACATCAAAGGCATTTGATCTAATTCAATATTCATATAATTCCATTAATAACATCCCATAAGAGGGTTACACCATCTTTCACCCAATTAGGCTTAACACGCGACAATGTAAATAATATAACTTTTAATTAACCAAATTCTTTGACCATCTATAGAGCGGGAATTTTACCTCAATTGGGTTAATTAGTACTTTCTACTGGTTTGGACTGGAGATACACCTTTCTCATAGCGATACAAAGATAAAATCTAAGCTCACAACTTTACCCGCACTTCCTGAACCTTGTTGGATGATAGATTGCAAAACTTATGTTGGAGATTGGTGTAGAATCATTAGGAGAGTGTACACATATGCTATGATGCTTCTAGATTTGGAGAAATATCGTGGAAATAACATAAGAGGGGTATTTATAATTTTTATAGTCAGTTGCCACCGGCTGAACTCGATGTGCATGTTGACGGTTTGTCCATGTGCAATCGTCGAGTTGCAACAGAGAAATCGTATAGTTTTGTATGAGCCGTATCTTCCACCGAACATCTCGGATTTGCGATCCATCAGTTGCATTGGAAAGAGAACTCTCTGAACTTCAATTTACATAGTTTATGTGTTCCATAAATTCTCATATTCTAGGAGATATACCTCTCTCAAGTTAGACCACAAATTTCGTCCCAAATTCTGCCAAGTTTCCCAAACTTTCGACAAACTTAATTCTTTCGATTCGCTTGATCACGAAACATTTAGACACTTTCTTAGAACTTGTTAAAAGTCTTCCTTAACTTTGTAAGGGTTCCATAACCTCTCTGGCTTACATTATTTTATTTACGACGCAAACGACGTGAAAAATTTTGAGGTGTAACATCATTCCCCCCTTAAAAATATTCGTCCTCGAATGTTAAACTCTCAGAGATCATATGGAAATTTTGGCAGAACTTCCTCTGTAATTGTAATACTACCAACCTGTCATGTAGCAACCAACAGCACAATGCCATACAGGGCTACAGCAATGAGTAACAACAATGGCCCCACCCAACCAATGATTGTAACTAACAACATATACGTACCTGAAGGCTATGATGTCTTAGTCAGAACCTCCTCTGGGAGTGATAAAAAATTCAGATATATGAATCTCATCTCTTTGTATAACACCTTTGCCAATATACAAATACTCTATACAATAAGGAGGCTCTCGTCAATATCTAGCTCGTTGACCAGCATACATCGCTCTTTTACCTTATCTAACCAATCATATCCCTTTTTGACTTTAGGCATCATCATCCTTATAACCGATACTCTTTTTGTTTCCCTAATTCCTATTTCACCTCTTTCTGCTCGTAAATCATTGGCATATTTACACTCAAGGATCATATTTAAACACATATGTATCCTTTCCACGTCTTACCTCAAGGAAAAATACAACTCCCATCTAATCATATCGATGTCTCATTAATAAAGGTACATTTTGTCTTGGCATACACGTATAAGTTGACTTTATTGAGGGAAATTGAGGGATGTTCAGCAAATAGATACCTTTAGTAAGGAACAAGTGAGGGTATTTGGACTTCATTTCCTCTTTGGCTTCCCATGTCATCTCTTCCCTGCCCTTGCTTTTATACAACACCTTTATGGAAGCCACATCTTCAGTTCTAAGTCTGCAGACTTGCCTGTCAAGGATGGAAATTGGCTCTTCTTCGTAAGTTGGGCTATCCATGACTTGCATGTCATTTAATGGTACAATCCTTGGAGGATCTCCAATGCGTTTCCTTAACATAGACACATGAAAGACGGGATGAATTATTTTTTAATTCTTACGGAAGTCCCAATCTGTAAGATACTTGACCGACTTTTCGAAGGAACTTATAAGGGCCAATGAATCTCGAATTGAGTTTTTTCTCCTTACCGAATCTCATAACACCCTTCATAGATGATATTTTCAAGAATACCCCATCGCCAATTCAAAATTCTAGGTCTAGCCATCGTACGTCTGAATAGGATTTCTGACGACTTTGATTTGTCTTCAGTCACTCCTGGATCAGCTTTACTTATAACCTCAAGGGAAGATCTTTTCCTCAAACTTACTCCAACTGACTTGAGACAGATTAATCGTGCGAATGGTGCAAAATGTAATTACTGGTGTGAGATATAATATCCTTCCCCTTTTAAGACATTGGTCCTCGAATGTAAGGGGTATATGAGGGGGGGGGGTATCATTAATAGAAACAAACGTATCATAATATAATTCAACAATACCTGCGTACAACTGGTTATGTATTGGCTATCCGTAGACATCAGTTCATGTATTCGTGGTTATCTGCCTCATCCTCGTGGTTTAGCCCTTAATTGCTCAACGCACTTTCGACCATACATGGGTTATTGTTCCATTTCCTCGGACTAGCAAGGATAGACTTTCAAACCCTCATTCTCCAAATGTCATCCATATCTTTCGCCATTGGTTAATTTTTAATCATAGTTAGTTGTTCCCACTAGGCTCCATGAGTATTCTGTTCTTGGAAATTTCCTTTTTCTTCTCATTCTATTCTTGGTGTTGTGGAAAAGAAAATATTGTTCATAGGAACCTGGGTCGAAGCATGATATTAGCAGCTAATACCTCTACTCGGTTATCAGTTAAGAAGCTTCCCTGTCCACTAATGCTATGAACATGTCATGAGCCTTAGAGGCAACTGAGTTGTGTACTACTTTTGTAGCTGCTTCTCCTTGCCCTTCAGCATTACTTCCTCTTCTCGTTTCTTCGTCTGTATCTAGGTTCCTGGCTACAATATGTTGTATTGACTTAGGGTCTTATAGGACATCTCTTTCTTATGGGTTTTCTTCACATGTTTTTCCTTTATAACCAACTTCAGTGTTCGTCCCTTCGTGTCTGCACTTATGGTCTCTTGTCACTGTATCCCTTTGTTGTGTTGCACTAACCTCAAAACTTTATTCCGCCTTACTCAGTTACGAATAACGTCTTCCTTATTGTACGTTCTCATTTTGTGTTCCCACACGTTATGCATTATCTACATGATATCTCTTGTTTGACACAGAACTACAGGTATCAATTACCATTGACAGTCCTCTAGATCTAGTACACAGCTTGCCTCCGCGATTCGGGTCTGCCTGCTTCCCCTTATTTAAGACTATGTAATCACCTGACTTGTTCTGACTCGCCCCTTGTTTACACGTGTTTGTGTCGTTGTTGCCTCTTTCTATATGGTGATTTACTTCACTAGGCTACTTTCTCGCGTCATTCCTTCTATAAAAGGGCTAACTTATTATCTCACCATTATTCCTACCAATTGATTTTAATACCTATGTACTTAGGATCTATGTCGTGGAATCTCCATGTTGTTTCAACTTCCTACATTCCGGCTCTCATCTCCACTTATGATGTCTTTTACCTTCCTTTAACACGTGCACAACTCCTCGTTCATAGCTACATCTTTCTTAGTCTACTACCGACTTTGGGGTTCCTTTACCTTGCTTATTAGTGCTAAACTATCTTTATCTTTCTGGCCTTAGCCCCTCGAGTACACAAATTCCCAACTCTTGTTTCTTTTCCATGCTTCTTTATCGCAGTCCTGTCGTCCGCACCTATGCATCTCTTTCTCTCCGCTTTATGGTTTCCTGACCCCTATTTTTTTCGCATTGTCCTAACTTCCTTGTGGTCTATCAGGGTGAAACTCGGTTCGCTAGACATACATTGCTCATTCTTACCGCTACCTTTTAGCCCCCTTCTTGCTTTTCTCGAGCCGTTTTGTTACTTTTAGTCGCTCTCTTCCAGGAGATCCAATTACTCATTAGGGTACATATTTCATACTAGGGCGGCTCCGACATCCCTCAGGTGCTTAGCGAGACCTAAACGTGCATATATATTTTATTTAGTCGTGCTTAATATCATTTTGCATCAAAATGTATGCTCATAATATTGTCCGTCGCGATTGATTTACAACGACTTTCCTTTTGTCGCTTATCACTTTCCTTTCCCCATGTCTAATCGTTTGTCTTTTTATCCTTAAGTCATCATCAAATCATGATGAATCTTATATCCATATTTTGATGTTAGCTCTGACTCAACTTTCTTTTCTGGTACTAGCATCCTTTTTCCTTCTTTCGGAGATGATAATTCCCATGCGGCACTTATCGCATTTAACGGCTCACTTCTCTATCTATCGAGCAGCTCGTTCTCAGCCAAATTCTGATTACATAGTTATCCTGGGTAATGTAGACGGGACTCCTATGCTCGCGTGGTCTACTTGCCAACCTAACTCATTTATATCTATTATTCTTCGTCATTATCACACCTCAACTCTTCTTTTCCCCAGGTCCCCTTGTTCCTTTATACTTATTTGACTTGATTGCAATGTAATTTATCCGTTAGCACTTTGTCTTATAATCATTCTTGAAACTTGCCCGAGATATTCTTAGCATTACTAATTCTTCTTATTTTTGTTCATCCTTATTCGAATCTTGTTCGAATCTTGTACTATCTTTTCATCAATGCTACCCACTTGATGAGCTCTTACTTACATATTTGTACCATGTATCCTACCACAAGTAACTAAGCCCTACTTCTGACTTCCTTTCAACTGGGTATTCGATATAAGGTAAACCTGGGGTCCCTTAGTCCGATGTCACCAAAAGGGAGGGGGGAAAATCGTACATTATATTACCCTTGTTAGTGAAATCTCGTATCTTATTCGGCGTCTCGGAACTGTCACTTCTTCTTTGATCCCCCTTCATCCTCAAACTTCATTGTTTTCATCTGTCAAGTAATAAATGGCATTCTAGGTCCAAAAATACGTACATATAAACATAAGCAATTTCAATAGAAGGGTGTAGTATACCTGTAAATAGCTTGCCTCAGCCCTATACATGAGAGCTCCAATCAGATCTACTTCGAAGCGGAACCCTCCTATGTTCACCAACCACTCTCCTCCTCTTGGCCTGATTATACTCTTCCTCTTGTGCATATCTCATAAAATACACCGGCGATCCCTGGTTAACAGACTCCCAAGACTGAGGACTATCCGGTACCTTTGGGACACTGACATCCGTAGCGGCCCTAACATAATATTAGACCGGAGGGGAAAAAGGTCATGTCAACCCTTGTACTGCTCATTTCTCACCCTGCTTAACTGGCCCCGAATGCGAAGCTAAGATCTATGGTGAGGTCATAATCGAAGTCGCTCGGACGGGTGCAATACACCTCTAAAATTTTTGCGTCGTTTGCATCATAAGTAAACTAACATAAGCCGGAGAGGTCATGGAACCCTTATAAGGTTAAGGAATACTTTTAACAAGTGCTAAGTGTCTAAAGTTTTCTGATCAAGCGAATTGAAGAAATTAAGTTTGTCGAAATTTTAGAAAAACTTGGCAGAATTTTGGTCCAAATTGAGAGAGGTATATTTCCTAGAATATAAGGAGTTATGGAATGCATAATCTATGTAAACTGAAGTTCATTAAGTCTAGTTTCCAATGCAATAAACCTTTTGTCGATAAGACATTCGAGTAGAAAGTTATGGGCGTTTCAAGATAGGCTACCATATGGCTTTTCCGGGAGCCCACTTGAAAAGTCGGTGGAACCGACCTTCAAGGGGTATAAATACCCCCATTCCCCTCATTTTATTATCATTTTACACTCCCTTGTGCTCTAGAAACCTCCATAAACATCTCCTAAACACTTATAGTCACTTAGATCAAGAATTCATCAAGATTTACACTAAATCCTTGACTAGTTCATACAAAGGTGATTGTTTTTGCTTCTACAGTTCTACTTGATGTTGTGGTGAGTTTGATTTTAAAGCAAGTTTTGGGTGTGGAAGTTCTAACTATAAGGTATGTTCTTTATCTTATCTCTTATGTTGAGTTGATTTGAAGGTTAGCAAGTCTTAAAAGTGAAAGTAGTTATGGAGGAAAGATCATAAATTGTTGTGTTGTAGTTGTTGAGTCCATGGGCTATTTTGAACATGTTGTGGCTGTGTTGTTGAGTTAAATTCCATGTATATGGATATTATCTTATGTTGTTGGTGTGTTGATGATATTATGCTCCTTGATTGGGAAGAAATGAAGTGTATATTGTTATTGTATATTAGTATACTTTGGGTTATTTGGTGTATACTCTTGTATGAGCAGTGAAAGGAGTATATAAGGACTTTTGTAAGTTTGTTTTTGTTATTGTGGGTTGTTGTATATGTTGAGGTAATTGGAGAGTAAGGGGAAATACTGCCCGTTTTACTCTCGAATCAAGTTCTCGTTGATATATGTGATATACTAGTGCCATCTAAGTTTGCATATGTATTCCTTGTTATAGGATGGCGTGCTAGTTGTGATTAGCCCGATTGTTGGATTGCTTTGGCAACTTGAGGTATGTAATGGCTATCCTTTCTTTTCTTGGCATGATCTGTAGATAATAAGCGTTTATCGAATCTTAAAGACAGAGAACTATTGTTTAGAGCTGTCATAGAGGTGTAATGATTTAGGTGTGATATTGTATCTTCTGAGGGGGTTTTTTTCCGCTCCTTAGTTCATTGTTAATAGAAGAGTTAGAAAGAGACATATTGACATCCCCAGACATTTCAGTTTATACATGATATGCATCATGCTATACATATATTTTATTTAGCCTGGCCACTTGGTCAGTGAGACATTTTCTTTAGCCTGTCCACTTGGTCAGTGAGACATATATGCCTGGCCTACGGGTCAGTGAGACAGATTGCCTGGCCGACGGGTCAGTCAGACAGATTGCCTATCCTTATGGTTAGTGATATATATATATATGTTTCAGTTGCCTGGCCACTTGGTCACTGGGATATATAATACTATTACATTGCATTTCATATGAGGCAGATCAAGTGAGATGTTCAGGACATTCCTTGGCCTTCAGATTATATTATTTTCAGTTCACTTTCAGTTTCAGTTATTCTATTGCCTTACATACTCTGTACATTGCTTCCTACTCACGTCCCTTTTGCCGGGGGCGCTGCATTCTTGCCTGCAGGTACAAATAGACAGATTGGCCGACCTCCCCAGTAGACAGGACTTGATATCAGTTGATTGTTGAGCTCCCTTTGTCCGTAGTTGCCAGGTCTATTTGGGGTCTTCCTTTTGCATTTATGGACATGATGGGTATAGGCCAGGCCTTGTCCAGACTATGATACAGTTATGCTTTCTCTAAGGCTTGTACACGAGTACTATATATAGTGTGCCAGTGTGATAGCCTTATATATGTTTATATTGGTAGTGTTGGTTGTACGACCATAGCAGCCTCGTCGGCTTGCTCAGTTATATAAGGTGTGTGTGCCCAGTTCAGACGTGATAGCCACTATTTATCTATATCCAAATTGTGGTCTTGCCGACTTATCAATATTGTCAGTGTGCAGGTAGGCCCTATCGACCTAAGTTGAGGGTTACCCCTCCAGAGTTATAGATTTAGAGTGGTTCGCTCGGGCCGAGTGTGGCACCGGATCTCGGCCACGCCTCTTAGATTTGGGGCATGACAGGGTGCCTCAGATAGATCCTCAGAAGGATCCTCCTCAATAGAAGTCATGATCTCCGACGGGTCTGACTCAATCGTATAGCTTATACTTCTCTTTATCTCTTCCATTACCCTCTGACTCGTATTGGTGGGTGGCGCTGGTCTAACATCCACCCTCGTAGTTGTCCCCACACTCCTACTTACTGGGGCTTTCCTCTTTATTGACATCGCTACCATTCAAACGAAACAATAGAATCAGGATCGAACTTTCCTACGTTTCGGCTCTATCACACGATCTAGATCATGAAGAAAAGAAACATTCTTAAATGTCCTGTGGCCTCCTTTTTATAAGTATGGCGCGCTACATACCCATAAATAAGACTCTACTAGACACGGCTCCTAGACATCCCTAGGACAGACCTGCTCTGATACCAAGTTTGTCACACCCCGATGTGGGGCATGATGGGCATCCGACCCTATCGACCGAGTACCACCAATGTATACTGACATAATCTCAGAACAACTATCCTGGCTTGTATTGTGATCTCACTGTAACATAGAAAGACACCTGCACGCAGAAAAGGCCCAATACAACAGAAGACATATGCATAACCATACATTTATATATATATATATATATATATATATATATATATATATATATATATATATATATATATATATATATATATATATATATATATATTCGCGCTAGCCGACGAGGCTGCCACAAGAGCATCAGAATCAAACAATGGCTAACGAGGCCATACATAACATCTACATATATTATACTGTCTATGAGCCTCTAAAAGTACATATACATGACATACTAGACGGGACAGGGCCCCGTCATACTCAAAAGATACATATACATAATATGTGAACGTAGCATATACCAAAAGAGAAAGCCCGGTACAATGGCACTTGCTGATGACCCGATGAAGTTGATAGTCCTACTAAAGAAATCCTCCGCTCTGTCTATCAGGACCTGCAGCACGAAATGCAGCGTCTTGTAGGATGGGACGTCAATACAGATAAAAGTACTTAGTATGTAAGGCAAGAATACAACAACATAATCAAGATACAAGTGTAATTAGATAGAAGCAACCAGAAACTTCGAGGACATGTGACATGCATGCGTGAGTTTTTAAAATCATATATATATAGCATCATTATCATAATGTACCTAGCCTTTTCAAGACTCGGTGTGTAACGTACCCGGCCACAATGGGGCTCAGTGTGAAGCGTACCCGGCCACAATAGGACTCGATGTGAAACGTACCTGGCCACAATGGGACTCAGTGTGAATACCTAACTGATCAGTGGTTGCACAATAGGTGTCGTACCCGGCCGACTATCATAGGTCGGTGTAGTAAAATTATGTACACACACACAAACACACACACACACACATATATATATATATATATATATATATATATATATATATATATAATACATAAAGGACTCATAAATGTAACACATGGGCCTTACGGAGTGATGTAAGGTAGATAACCTTCTAATAGAATTATGGAAATCAAATTAACATCAAGAACCTTCAATGAGGCAAAACAATCGAGACAAGAGTCTGCTAACATAGCTAGGACATTATCAATGAAGAATAAGACATAATAATAGAGTAAATTTGTTCTGAAACATTCATCGTCAAGTTCTAGTTGGATTCGTGCCAACGGAGAAAGGAAACGAACACCTTACATACTGATGTGATTCTTTGAGTTAACAAAGAACTAATCGATCAGGATCTTATTCTTGAAGCGATTGATGGGCAGAATTCAAGAAACCGACGTAAATCGGGCTATACTTCTCAGAATTATGTGAATTCAAGATGAGGAGAAAGATGACGATTTGAACTATAAAAATGGCTCTTGAATCGTTTAAAACAATTAAATATTGGGGGTACAATGATGGAAAGAAAATTAGGGTTCTGGGTATGAAATAGAACGAAATTGTTTTCAAGAAACGTGTTCTTGAATGATCAAGAACCAACAAAGTTCCTAAGTCACCACTTCGAATCAACTTACGTGATAAAGAAACACCACAGGCTATTTAAAACAAGATAAAGACTATCGCCACCTTGCTTGGAACCAAAACAAGGATAAAGAACAAGAAATAGAGAAAATAGCTCTATTGCAAAATTTAGGTTTATGCTAAAAACATGAATTATATATTTACAAGTCATGAGAACCCTTTATATAGGCCTAGGGTCTCTTCTTTTATGACTACAAATCCCTATTCTACTCTAGAAAAGAAATAGCTAAAAACAACAAAAGTAAAATCCCTATTCTACAAGGAAAAGAATAAAGAAAACTGAATCCTACTAGAACTAGGACCAAGATACTACTAATGATAGGAAATTAAATCCTTACTATAATATAAATCAAGAAACAAGAAACCTATTTAGAAAAGGATTCAAGAAACAAGAATTGGAAATAATCTTCAAACTTGAGCTTCTTGGACTTTTCTTTTTCTTGAATTTTAGTCTTGTGTTTCTTGATTTTCTTTAATTTCTTGATATTCTTCATCTTTCATCATTCTTCCCTTGTTGAGAAAGACTCGTCCTCGAGTCTAAAGGCCTATAAATGATGAAAGATTAGCAAAAGAAATTGGGAACAATCCATACTCACCAGGCTCTAAGTTGCATTTTTCTAGTTTGTCATAGAGCTTCATCATGTTGAAAGAAATCTTTACATATGGCCGAACTAAATCCCACTTTCTTAATAGTAACTTTATACCATGATTTCTCAGACATATCATCTTAAACTGATCTTCAATGTTTAAACCATGATCACAACTTATTTCCTTTTGATCTTCATGAATCTTGAACACTCCCATGTCGATGTGGTATTTGCATGCAAAATTTGAGTTAGTGCCACAAAAACCTTTAAATAAATCAAACTCATGTACCTTTGGATCAGGGTTAGAGAATAAACCATGTCTTCTTATGAGCTCCTTGATGATTTTGATGCTCTCATAATTGACATGATTATAGCCATTAACCTCAATGAAATTGAGAGATATTAAATCTACACTTTCTTGCAAAGATTCAACCTTTTGAGGAATAAATCTTGCTCGAACTAGATCATAAATTAAACTCTCATTCATAGACTCCTTTTTTTGCAACTTATTCTCTTTCTCTTCCAAATCTTCATAGATTATTGGTCCTACGCAATACACTACTTTGGTGGGTGTGGAGTAAGAAACAAAATCTTGAATCTTTTCGAGATCACTTAAAGATGGAAAATCAATCTCACAAATAGTTGGATGCTCCAATGGATCCTCATCAAACTTTGGAGGTAAATCCTCAACTTGTGGATCCAATTCATTCTTCTCCTCCGTTTGTTGTTCCACATTTATCGGACCAGTGATTTGTAATTTGGTCACAAAAGAATCATCAACATACTTGGAGTCTTTAACAACATCTTCTGGATTCAAGGGAACTAAATTGATTTTTCTCCCATCCTTTGTGAAAGAATAGGTATTACGGTATTCATGATATTTAGCACCCCTATCATACGGCCATGGTCTTCCAAGTAATAAGTAGCAAGCATCCATCTTTATTACATAACACCAAACAAGATCTTTATATATTTTGCCTATAGATAAAGAAACTAGGCAATGACAAGTTACCTCTAAACCACCATCATCATTCTCAAATTTGATGCTATAAGGATATAGATGAGGTTTTGTTGACAAGTCAATTTTAGAAACCATCTCTTCAGAAACAACATTAACATGACTTCTTTTATCAATGATTACCAAACATACCTTATCATGGGAGGTACATCTAGTGTGGAAAAGAGATTCTTTTTTCCATAGTTTTTCATATTCTTGAACCCAACGTCCTCTTCTTTCTTGCATATAATCCATAATATTCCTTAACTGTGCTCTGATACCAAATTGATGTGATTCTTCGAGTTAACAAAGAACCAATCGACCAGGATCTTATTCTTGAAGCGATTGATGGGCAGAATTAAAGAAACGGACATAAATCGGGCTATACTTCTCAGAATTATGTGATTTCAAGATGAGGAGAAAGATGATGATTTGAACTATAAAAATGGCTCTTGAATCGTTTAAAACAATTAAATATTGGGGGTACAATGATGGAAAGAAAATTAGGGTTCTGGGTATGAAATAGAACGAAATTGTTTTCAAGAAACGTGTTCTTGAATGATCAAGAACCAACAAAGTTCCTAAGTCACCACTTCGAATCAACTTACGTGATAAAGAAACACCACAGGCTATTTAAAACAAGATAAAGACTATCGCCACCTTGCTTGGAACCAAAACAAGGATAAAAAACAAGAAATAGAGAAAATAGCTCTATTGCAAAATTTAGGTTTATGCTAAAAACGTGAATTCTATATTTATAAGTCATGAGAACCCTTTATATAGGCCTAGGGTCTCTTCTTTTATGACTACAAATCCCTATTCTACTCTAGAAAGGAAACAGCTAAAAACAACAAAAGTAAAATCCCTATTCTACAAGGAAAAGAATAAAGAAAACTGAATCCTACTAGAACTAGGACAAAGATACTACTAATGATAGGAAATTAAATCCTTACTATAATATAAATCAAGAAACAAGAAACCTATTTAGAAACGGATTCAAGAAATAAGAATTGGAAATAATCTTCAAACTTGAGCTACTTGGACTTTTCTTTTTCTTGAATTTCAGTCTTGTGTTTCTTGAATTTCTTGATATTCTTCATCTTTCATCACATACCTTAATTCGCCAAGCCACTACTTGAAGGAATTCCTTATTCCGAAGCCCGCTCGTCCCTTGAACTTACATGGCAATAAATGTCCTTAGTTAGGTCTTAATTGTTCGTATACCAATGCATATGTGGTGTATCCTTGAGACTATTTGATTTGGGGTTAAGGGAATTCGAGCAGCATTTCCTCTGTTTATACTACGTTCTCATGATCTCAACAACAACCAAAACCAACATCAAAGGCATTTGATCTAATTCAATAGTCATATAATTCCATTAATAACATCCCATAAGAGGGTTATGCCATCTTTCGCCTAATTAGGCTTATGACGCGACAATCTAACAAATATAACTTCTAATTAACCAAATTCTTTGACTATAGAGAAGGAATTTTACCTCAATTGGGCTAATTAGTACTTGCTACTGGTTTGGACCAGAGATACACCTTTCCCACAGTGATATAAAGATGAAATCTAAGATCACAATGTTACCCGCACTTCCCGAGCCTTGTTGGATGATAGATTGCAAAACTTATGGTGGAGATTGGTGTAGAATCATTAGGAGAGTGTACACATATGCTATGATGCTTTTAGACATGGAGAAATATGGTGGAAATAACATAGGAGGGGTATTTATACTTGTTAAAGTCGGTTGCCACTGCCTCAACTAGACGTGCGCATTGACAGTTCGCCTATGTGCAACCGTCGAGTTGCATCAGAGAAATCGTACAATTTTGTATGAGTCGTATCTTCCACTGTACATCTCAGATTTGCGATCTGTCAGTTGTATTGGAAAGAAAACTCTCTGAACTTCAATTTACATAGTTTATGCTTTCCATAAATCCTCATATTCTAGGAGATATATCTCTCTCAAGTTGGACCAGAAATCCCGTCCCAAATTCTGCCAAGTTTTCCCAAACTTTTGATAAACTTAATTCCTTCGATTCGCTTGATCCCGAAACCTTTTAGACACTTTCTTAGCACTTGTTAAAAGTCTTCCTTAACTTTGTAAGGGTTCCATGAACTCTCCGGCTTACGTTACTTCATTTACGACGCAAACGACACCAAAATGTTCGAGGTGTAACATCCTATTTGTGCTTGTGCTCGTCAAAATTTGATCCTGCTTAAGTGTTATAATTCCTATAGCTTAGGCTCTCCTCTGTTATCTCTGTTGCATCATGCCTCCTCTGTTTTTCTTTTGTTTTCTCAAAGACTATCTTTGAAAAGTGCAAGAGAGGACTTTGATCTCTTTTCTCATTTCCCATGAAAACCAACTGGACTTACCTGCTTTTTCTTGAATGCTTAGCTGGTATCATGAATTACACAGCTTCAATCCTATGCCTTGTGTTGATTTTTCCTTTATACATAGTAGTTTATCTTTCATAATAGTTCTATAGCCAAGTTGAGGTTTTGTTGAAATGCACAGCAAATCATCTTTGTTAACTGCTAGTTATGACCCTTTCTTTCTTTAAATTAATTGATTTTTCATTTGAAGATGGAACTGGATGTAGTATGAATCCTTTCCTTCTAATTTTAAGACCAGTTTGTCTGTATATTGCTCACCTTGCATATGATTTGCTTGTTATGTCGTTTGTAGGCTGGTATACCTCGAGGTATACATGGTATATCATTCTCAGTATACACTAGAGGTATAGAAGGGTTGTAAATTCATGTATATCTTCACATATATCAAGTATAAGACTGTATATGCTAGGTATATCCATGTTTGTTATGGTACAGGATCAATAAAACTAAACATCTGGAGATATATGTGGTATATTGTCCCTCTATGTGCACCCTTAGATGAACTCAGCAGTGTATACACATAGTATATCTATCATCATAGTTTGGGCCTGTTGTAGCTATCTGTCCTCATAGTTTGGGCTTAAAATTTGATTTTGGGAATTAATGAGGTCGTTATCACCTTTTGGGCCTGTATATAAATTTGGGCTGCCTGTTCCTTTTTGGGCTTTCAGACCTTACTGTTCTACTCCATGTCTCTTTGGGCTGTTACTGTTATGGATAGTTTGGGCTTGCTATGTTAGTGTATGTGTGTTTAAATAATTAGCTTAAGTGTTGTGTGTTTGTCCTTACGGAATTATTTATACGAGTACGTTATTATAGATGTTTTCTAACCCATATCCTCTTTTCCCCCCTCCCATTTCGCGTACCTGCGAGGGGAATATCTTGCATGACTTCTCGGTTGGGCCCAAGGCCCAACACCTCCTTCAATCGAGTCAAAACTCACAACAATGGCATGAAAGGGAAGCTAATATTGGAAATGATGAAGGCCCAACAATGAGTGAAAATTGCATCTTTAGGTCGATGGGCTTAGTACACCCATCGGCCCACTGCTTTATTTTATATTTATGTACTTTTTATGTATTTGTAAAACATGTGTGATTAATGAAACCCTTATAGTAGAACTTAGTTGAAAACCTAGGCAAAACAATGTTAATGTCGTTTAGAATGGTTAGGACTCCAATACGATTTTTAAAACAAAACCCGAGAGGATAAAAAAAAAAAGGTCACTTGGTTATTTTATAAACCTTAATCAAGTAGGTCTAAAAATAGTTTGATTTTACTCTATTTACTTCAAATGATTTTTGATCCTGAGACTCTTTCAAGGAGATAATTTGACTTGGCTTAAAATAAAGTTGGTTTCCAAAGAAGTGAACTATTTTTTCAAAAAACTTTTGAAACTCAAATATTTTAAGTGACATGTTTTCAATAAAGTGTTGTCTTTATAAACTCAAACAAGGAAGAGCTCTTAAGATACCAAGGCTTATGTAGGGTTTTTGGCTCATTGAGATATATGGTTGACCTTCAAAAAACAAAGTGGACAAAATCCTAAAAACTTTCTTATTATGAAAGTTGTATGGCATTTTTTAAAGCAAAAACCATTTTCGAGAAAACCTCATAAGGGAGATATACCATTAGGACCAAGAATAATAGAACTCAACTTAAGAGAAATCTTAAGTGGTTTTTGGTCAAGAAATGGGATATTCAACCTTCAATTTTTATATGATTTTCCAAAGGAAAATCCATTTCTTTTCCTTCAAAAAATAAAAGCTTTTGCCCAGTGTTTTATGTTGTGCCATGACAAGTCTTTATAAGAAAATAAACTATTTAAGCAAATGATTATTTAAAGCCACTATTTTGAGACTCGAAGATCAACCATATTCTACGATTCTTTAATATTAGGGTGGATAAAACCTTCTTTAGGGGATCATCAGAACCCTTATCTCGAACTTTGGTTAAATAAAGAATTCACCTCTTGTTAGACGAACTCTTTAAAACCCGGTTTTCCTCCATAAAAAATTAGGTGATGACTCTAAAAAAAATGATAAATTCAAATAGAATCCACAACCTCTTAGTAGCTTTTATGCCTGCGTAAAAGTGAACCATAACAATGGTTGTTATGGTGGTTTGTGGTAGTGGTGTGGTGGAGGATCGATGTATAATATACATTTGTCACAACTGATATATACTTTGTGTGTCTCACATGTATATTACTGTATGTCGCGTGTATGTTCTATGCATGTCACATGTATTAGTATATATACTTGACATACAATGACATACATTTAGCATGTCATATGTATGTCAACTGTATATCCTACGTACCGTATGTAATAACATACATGAACATACATATGATATACAACCGACATACACAAGACTATTCTTCATCAACCTCGAAGTTCACTTTGGAATTCGATACAAAACCTCATAAAATCTATACCAGATCGTCCTAAACATGAGATATAATCTCCTCAAGATGTTCCCAAGCTTGTGGAACAACACCTAGTTGAGAAATGATTATAATTTTGTAAACCCGAAATTCAGCTTCAAATCTTCAAAGTTTAATCAATGCCGGCAAAAAATCCACTTGTGCTCTGAACTAACTCTGCCAAACCTTCACTAGGCGAACTCAGAATTCAATCACAAACTCCCAACACTGCTACAAACAAACACCAGACACCAATTTGTATCACAACCAAGAAATCACTAAACCCGCTTGTGCTTTAAGCTTTCTTCGAACTCATTAATGGAGTTTTCTTTTGTAAATTTCTTCAACAAGCCAATGAAGCAATAGCTAGAGTAAGTATTTGACCTCAAGCAAAGTGTTTGACGACGACGATGACGACAACAACAACAACAAATTGAAAAACGTAGGAATCGACTTGTTTTGGGTTAATGGGGCTTTGAGGGACGTTTTCTCTTTCCCTTATCAAGCAAGTCACACCTAATCGCCCTTGATGCCATCTTGATAACTGGACTGAATGTCTCATCATAGTCTATACCCTATTGCTGGTTGTAGCCTTTGGCTACCACGCGAGCCTTGTAGCGATCAATAGTCCCATCAGACTTTGACTTTCTCTTGTATAACCACTTGCGAGCCGATACACAAATTTCCAAATCCAAATTTCGCAGGAAAATGGGATGAAGCCCGCCAGAAAGCTTTTGACAAAATAAAGGAATACCTCCATTCTAGTGCCTACAACGCCCAGTGTAACAACAATAACAAATACTTTTCAAACAGTTTTTAGCAATAAATTCTCACCCACGTTTAGATTCAAAAATTTCAGTTCAACTGAGCTTTGATAATGTTCTTCTCTTTTTTTCTAAAGATACAATAGCCAAAAAAGATTTTCAAGAAAGAAGAGAAAAGTTTTAAAATATGTACTTTTTTGGATTTTTTGAATATTGTATAAATTATGTTAAATTTTGATACTACATCTTGAAAATAAAATAATTTTTTTATTAATCTTATAAATATAAATTTATTTTAGTATATTTTTGTAAATCTTAACAATAGCATATCCAGTGAAATCTCAGTGGTTTCTAGGGAGGGTAAAGCGTACACAGACCTCATCCCTATTTTGAAAAGTAGAGAGACTATTTCCGATTGGCTCTAGTCACAAAAATAAGCGATTCAAAGAAATAGGATTATAGACAACCCCTGCCTCAAAAAGAAAAGAAAAGAAAATAGACCGCCTGTGCATGTATGATAAAACACGCCGAGCCGTCATATAACACGACCAAAATGACCACCAACGAAATAGCATACATTCGTTACTGAATTTTTTAATCTATCCTTAGGTTTCTTGGGTCTTTCCCCAAATCCAAAGAAGAAGATAAGACTAATCATTTTGTAATTTATTATGAACTGTTATCGACTGTATAAAGATATTCCACAATTAGTTTATTTGATTTATTATAGTGTGTAACTTTATTATTTTTCATGTTTTTAGTTTCTCTTTTATAATTGTGATGTAATATTCGTTTTATTTCAATTTATATGTCTTGCTATTAATATGTTTAAAGAAAATATCATTTTTTGTATTTAGTCAGGAGCGGATCTAACACATATTGTGTGGGTTCACCGGAACCCAATAGCTTTTATATAAACCTGTATTTATATTAGGAACTCAACGAAATATCTATTAATACTTCATTGTGAACCCAATTATATATTAATTTGAAATTGTTGTAGGAAACCATAAACTTTAAATTGCTAATTCGCCTTTGTAGTAACTCTTTAATTCAAACATCTCATCCAGTATACATGTTTAAGACCACAAGGCATAAAGGATTTTAGTATATTATACATATCTATAATTTAAAACCACAATTTTAAAAGTATCCCTTACTTTCTTAAGACTACCCAATCAATTAAGATACATAAAAGTAAAATGAAAGAAGTAATATTTATTAGTATGTGACTTAATAGCATACAGTTCTTTTTTAACACCAATGTAAATAGTTGATCACAAATAATACCTAATAATGTAGCATGAATTGGTTTGGGTGGACTAGAACAACTGTACAAATGATATTCCCTCTTTTCTATTTTATGTGGCTCTGTAAATTTAACCTGTTAAAAAATGAATTAATAATACTTTTTTATATTAAAAATAATTAATCTTAAATTTCTTATTTTACCTTTAAATTATGAAATTTTTTTAGAGTCATATACTACAGTTTATTAAAATCATAAGTTTCAAAATCTTATTACACCACGTATATTACTCTCTTCGTTTTAATTTATGTGAAAGTGTTTGATTGGACATGAAGTGTCAGAATGAAAGAAAAACTTTTGAAACTTGTTATCTAAGACAAATCATAAATAGTTGTGTGCTAGAAATCATCTCATTTAAAAGTAAAATGAAAATTTTAAATCAAATTGTTACTAACATAGAAAAGTGATTCTTTTTTCGGACCAATTAACAAATCACATAAACTGAAATCGAAGAAGTATGACTTAACATCATAATTTCCAAATATCTTTATTTCTTTTTTTAAAATTATATGGATCAAAATGTGTCATATAAACTACCAGAGGAGCATTAAGTATCATTGTTATCCTTTTTGCCCACATACGACAATGCATTGTGGTTATAAATTAGTAGAGCAAGAGTTTAACAGCTAGCTGCCAATACTATTACCTTATTTTTAAGTAGATGTTTGGTGAATGATTGAACAAAGATATTTCTTTCCAATAAAAAACAATTCATACACCAAGAGACATTTTAATATTCATCAGCTCGCTTAACTTGTACTCCATAGTTATTGGTATGCATAATTACTCTCTTTTTATAGGGAGCAAGAAGACAACCGCTCAATATATCAAACAAATTATGACAACTGACAAGAAGGAACCGCTCTTGTCCAATTTGAAGCAAAAAAGATGCATCATTTCACTTGATGATACGATTGAAGTATGCATAGGAGATTTTGGATGGACTCAATTTGTACAAGTTATTCTGGTCTCTCTCGCTTGGGTTTTCGATGCTCAACAATCATTCATCAGTGTCTTCACTGATTCTCACCCCACTTGGCATTGTATTTCTTCATCTTCTTCCTGTCAAATAAACAAAAATATCTGTGACCTTCCAAAGGACACGTGGCGTTGGGATATGCCTACACGTGCATCGATCGTGTCTGATTGGTCACTGGAATGTAGCAGCTCAGTCATCACTGGCCTCCCGGCTTCGTCTTTCTTCGTAGGTTGCCTTGTTGGTGGATTTCTTCTATGCACTTTAGCCGATTCCTCTTTTGGCAGAAAAAACATGCTAGTTTTGTCATGCCTTATAATGTCCATTACGGGCTGCATTACTGCGTTTTCTACTGATATATGGATGTATTCTGCCTTGAGGTTCCTCTCTGGATTCGGCAGGGCAACTATAGGTACTTATGTTAGGGTCTGCCGAATTTTCTACATTGTTTGACCAAATCTTGTCAAAGTATTATGCTTCTTTAGTATACTTTTCTTTTTGTTGTATGATTTGTCGTCTTTATTATAGGTACTTGCTCTCTTGTTTTGTCCACGGAGCTAGTGGGAAGAAAGTGGCGAGGACAAGTTGGGATTATTAGCTTCCTTTGTTTCACTTTTGGATTTATATCTTTACCGGGGATAGCGTTTTTAAATAAAGGAAATTCTTGGAGAGCTGTGTATCTCTGGACTTGTATCCCCGCTGTCGTGTATACGATTCTTGTACATTTCTTTGTTAACGAATCACCTAGGTGGCTTTATTTGCGAGGAAAAAAGGGAGAATTTGTTAAGACGCTGAAAACCATCGCCAACCCAGCCACACGTAGCAAGTTAACTTCAACCTTCTTTGAAACGTTATTTACGGATTTGGAAAGTAACATGTCCGTGTTGGCGTCACAAGACTTGGATGTCTACTCGGCTATAAAATTGTTGATTGAAAAAGGATGGGCTTTGCGTCGACTGCTGACGGTAGTGTTGATTGGTTTTGGGGTTGGCATGGTGTATTATGGCATGCCGTTAGGGGTTGGAGACTTAGGATTTGATATCTACTTAAGCATTACACTGAATGCATTATCGGAGCTGCCATCGTCTTTGATCACGTTCTTCCTTATAGGGAAAATGAATCGGAAAGGGTCGCTCTTAGGATTTTCCCTACTCAGTGGCATATGCAGCGTGGGTTGCGCATTGGTGGAGGGGAGTGAGAGGTTGAAGTGGTTTCAAATGGGGCTAGAAATGCTGTCTTTTTTCAGTGCTTGTACGGCTTTTAATTTTCTATTGATTTACACGTTGGAACTATTTCCGACGTGTGTGAGGAACTGCGCAGTATCAATGGTGAGACAGTCACTAGTAGTTGGTGGTGCATTGAGTCCGCTGCTTGTAGCACTTGGAAGGAACAACAGCTTATTTTCTTATGGGATATTTGGAGTGTGTAGCGCCACATTTGGTTTGTTAACGGTGTGGTTGCCAGAGACTAAGGGCAGGCTACTTTGTGACACTATGGACGAAGAGGAGCGCCTGCTGGACCGTAAAGTTGACACCCTTACCTCAAATAGCAGTTAACGCTCATGTTGTTAATTTGTTGTGATTCGACTATTCGAGCCTTACTAAAGGCCAAGACAAAATGGAATAAGTTTACCTCATCAATTTTTTTTTTTACTTGTTTCCATATCTAGCAAAATAATAATAATAATATTAGGGTGCATAAGATGAGCTTTAGGCATCACATTCCGTATTATTCATTTTTGTAACAAAACATAATATTTTAATTAATGATTCTATAAGAAATAATAGAAGTACTCATCATTCCAATAAAAATAATAATAATAATAATAATAGGGTGCAGTAGATGAGCTTTAGGTATCACATTCCCGTTTTGTGTCTCAAGTATTGTTCACTTTTGTGACAGAACATAATATTTTAATTAATGATTCTCTAAGAAATAATAGAGGTCATCAATCCACAAATATCCTAAGCAGTTACCTACACAAATTATGGCTAATCATATCACCACGTCGCCCCATTTAAGTTCATCTCAGACCAATATCTTAAAAAAGAAAAAAAAAATAATTAAACGTACTAAAAATGCTCTAGATTTTTTACTGATATATACTCCCTCCGTTTCAATTTATATGAACTCATTTGACTGGGCACGACATTTAAGAAAGAGGGAAGACTTTTGAAACTTGTGGTTCAAAATAAGCCTTGAAAATTTGTGTGGCCGTAAATCATTCATAAAGTGAATTTGTTTCCAAATTAGGAAAGAGGTCATTCATTTTGACACGGACTAAAAAGGAAATAGGTTCAAACAAATTGAAACAGAGTATATATATTTCTTAGTAAAAGACTCATAGGCAACGTAGGAGTTAAGGTAAAAATACTAACATGAATATTTATCAGTTCATATTTTGATTTAAAAAAAAAAAAAACCAATGCTGATAACAAAAAACATAAATTCAAGCCTCAAGTGCGACAATCATGAATATCTCATAACCGTATAATAAGAAAACTAACTATGCGCACTCATGGAAACAATATCACAAGTTGTCAAAATCATAAATGACAAGAAAAGAATAAAAGTAGGGAAGAACTTAGTGAATCTCACTTGAAACGTGCTCTAGCCGTCTTTTCGATCTCCGTAACTCAAGTTCCTATCAGAACGTGTTTTACATGTATTTCTACTACATAGGAACAACCCTGACCAAAATACCCTTAACGAATCAAAACTGGGTCGGACTGAGCAGAAACAGACTTGCCACGCTGCATGGCAGTGCGCACCGTGCCAAGAGGGATTTCTACAAGAAAATTCCTTCAGACCAGCGCTGAGTCTGTACCAACACAATGCATGGAATGTCGTGCCAAGCTTAGTTTCCAAAGAGTTGTTATTGCACTTTCCAGCCTTAACTTTACGAACGTACATTGACACCCCGCGCTACACGTACTCCCACACGCGTGAAAGGGTCTTTTCCGGGTTATTTTCATTTTCTTCAGCTCTTGTCATGACACTTGGTCCTCGAGTCCCAAGTACAACCTCGGTTGATTTCTTGGACTTCTACTCAAACTTCAAAGCCTCAATTCGTTCATTTTAGCTCCAATTTATCTGTTTTGTACGAACTGACACATATTAAGCATAAAGTGATAAAATTTGAACTTAAACACAATTAAAGCATTTAAATATGAGGCAAATGTAATTTTTTTTTTTATATTAAGCCATCACCATTAGGTTGTGAGCCTAAGATGTAGGGGGTTTGCCATGACCCCTACCATGTTATATTTAAGTCAAGAAATTTACAATGGAAAGAGGGGGACATGGAACCTTGCCTCAATCCTACAAAAGAGATTGTCAAAGCAATCTAGGAAAGGAAGTAGCCTATACAAATTCCTTTCCCTAACTAAAAGAAGTACTTAACTAACAAAAATATTGCATTTTTCATATCTCCTGAAAGTAGGGACTTGCCATTTGTCCAGTTGAATCAGTCCCTTTGCCTCTCTAGGTAGTTCTTGAAGAGAGTGATATAAAGTCTTGTTTCCTCTAGTTAATGCTAGTTTTGGCCAAGAATCAGCCACCTGATTTGCCTCCCTGAACCAAAGAGTAAACTCATGTTGAGTGT